>NW_028289192.1:0-32205 GCF_059628265.1 Tinamus guttatus | reverse complement strand
GGAGTGAGGCTGCAAAGGGCATGCCAAGGGAAGTGTTCTGCTGTGCCAAGACTCGTGCTGCGCACGCTTTGTGGTTGGAGTGAGAAACAGGTTCCTTGGTGTTTTCTGCGAAACGCTTTAGCAGCCCGTTGGTGCTAGTATGGAGTCAGGGGCTGGATGAAGCGGAGAGCCCCGTTTGGAGTGAGGCTGCAAAGGGCATGCCAAGGGAAGTGTTCTGCTGTGCCAAGACTCGTGCTGCGCACGCTTTGTGGTCGTAATGAGAAACAGGTTCCTTGGTGTTTTCTGCGAAACGCTTTAGCAGCCCGTTGGTGCTAGTATGGAGTCAGGGGCTGGATGAAGCGGAGAGCCCCGTTTGGAGTGAGGCTGCAAAGGGCATGCCAAGGGAAGTGTTCTGCTGTGCCAAGACTCGTGCTGCGCATGCTTTGTGGTTGCAGTGAGAAACAGGTTCGTTGGTGTTTTCTGCGAAACGCTTTAGCAGCCCGTTGGTGCTAGTATGGAGTCAGGGGATGGATGAAGCGGAGAGCCCCGTTTGGAGCGAGGCTGCAAAGGGCATGCCAAGGGAAGTGTTCTGCTGTGCCAAGACTCGTGCTGCGCACGCTTTGTGGTTGGAGTGAGAAACAGGTTCCTTGGTGTTTTCTGCGAAACGCTTTAGCAGCCCGTTGGTGCTAGTATGGAGTCAGGGGCTGGATGAAGCGGAGAGCCCCGTTTGGAGTGAGGCTGCAAAGGGCATGCCAAGGGAAGTGTTCTGCTGTGCCAAGACTCGTGCTGCGCACGCTTTGTGGTCGGAATGAGAAACAGGTTCCTTGGTGTTTTCTGCGAAACGCTTTAGCAGCCCGTTGGTGCTAGTATGGAGTCAGGGGCTGGATGAAGCGGAGAGCCCCGTTTGGAGTGAGGCTGCAAAGGGCATGCCAAGGGAAGTGTTCTGCTGTGCCAAGACTCGTGCTGCGCACGCTTTGTGGTTGGAGTGAGAAACAGGTTCCTTGGTGTTTTCTGCGAAACGCTTTAGCAGCCCGTTGGTGCTAGTATGGAGTCAGGGGCTGGATGAAGCGGAGAGCCCCGTTTGGAGTGAGGCTGCAAAGGGCATGCCAAGGGAAGTGTTCTGCTGTGCCAAGACTCGTGCTGCGCACGCTTTGTGGTCGTAATGAGAAACAGGTTCCTTGGTGTTTTCTGCGAAACGCTTTAGCAGCCCGTTGGTGCTAGTATGGAGTCAGGGGCTGGATGAAGCGGAGAGCCCCGTTTGGAGTGAGGCTGCAAAGGGCATGCCAAGGGAAGTGTTCTGCTGTGCCAAGACTCGTGCTGCGCATGCTTTGTGGTTGCAGTGAGAAACAGGTTCGTTGGTGTTTTCTGCGAAACGCTTTAGCAGCCCGTTGGTGCTAGTATGGAGTCAGGGGATGGATGAAGCGGAGAGCCCCGTTTGGAGCGAGGCTGCAAAGGGCATGCCAAGGGAAGTGTTCTGCTGTGCCAAGACTCGTGCTGCGCACGCTTTGTGCTTGGAGTGAGAAACAGGTTCCTTGGTGTTTTCTGCGAAACGCTTTAGCAGCCCGTTGGTGCTAGTATGGAGTCAGGGGCTGGATGAAGCGGAGAGCCCCGTTTGGAGTGAGGCTGCAAAGGGCATGCCAAGGGAAGTGTTCTGCTGTGCCAAGACTCGTGCTGCGCACGCTTTGTGGTTGGAGTGAGAAACAGGTTCCTTGGTGTTTTCTGCGAAACGCTATAGCAGCCCGTTGGTGCTAGTATGGAGTCAGGGGATGGATGAAGCGGAGAGCCCCGTTTGGAGTGAGGCTGCAAAGGGCATGCCAAGGGAAGTGTTCTGCTGTGCCAAGACTCGTGCTGCGCACGCTTTGTGGTTGGAGTGAGAAACAGGTTCCTTGGTGTTTTCTGCGAAACGCTATAGCAGCCCGTTGGTGCTAGTATGGAGTTAGGGGATGGATGAAGCGGAGAGCCCCGTTTGGAGTGAGGCTGCAAAGGGCATGCCAAGGGAAGTGTTCTGCTGTGCCAAGACTCGTGCTGCGCACGCTTTGTGGTTGGAGTGAGGAACAGGTTCCTTGGTGTTTTCTGCGAAACGCTTTAGCAGCCCGTTGGTGCTAGTATGGAGTCAGGGGATGGATGAAGCGGAGAGCCCCGTTTGGAGTGAGGCTGCAAAGGGCATGCCAAGGGAAGTGTTCTGCTGTGCCAAGACTCGTGCTGCGCACGCTTTGTGGTCGGAGTGAGAAACAGGTTCGTAGGTGTTTTCTGCGAAACGCTTTAGCAGCCCGTTGGTGCTAGTATGGCGTCAGGGGATAGATGAAGCGGAGAGCCCCATTTGGAGTGAGGCTGCAAAGGGCATGCCAAGGGAAGTGTTCTGCTGTGCCAAGACTCGTGCTGCGCACGCTTTGTGGTCGGAGTGAGAAACAGGTTCCTTGGTGTTTTCTGCGAAACGCTTTAGCAGCCCGTTGGTGCTAGTATGGAGTCAGGGGATGGATGAAGCGGAGAGCCCCGTTTGGAGTGAGGCTGCAAAGGGCATGCCAAGGGAAGTGTTCTGCTGTGCCAAGACTCGTGCTGCGCACGCTTTGTGGTTGGAGTGAGAAACAGGTTCGTTGGTGTTTTCTGCGAAACGCTTTAGCAGCCCGTTGGTGCTAGTATGGAATCAGGGGATGGATGAAGCGGAGAGCCCCGTTTGGAGTGAGGCTGCAAAGGGCATGCCAAGGGAAGTGTTCTGCTGTGCCAAGACTCGTGCTGCGCACGCTTTGTGGTTGGAGTGAGAAACAGGTTCGTTGGTGTTTTCTGCGAAACGCTTTAGCAGCCCGTTGGTGCTAGTATGGAGTCAGGGGATGGATGAAGCGGAGAGCCCCGTTTGGAGTGAGGCTGCAAAGGGCATGCCAAGGGAAGTGTTCTGCTGTGCCAAGACTCGTGCTGCGCACGCTTTGTGGTTGGAGTGAGAAACAGGTTCCTTGGTGTTTTCTGCGAAACGCTTTAGCAGCCCGTTGGTGCTAGTATGGAGTCAGGGGATGGATGAAGCGGAGAGCCCCGTTTGGAGTGAGGCTGCAAAGGGCATGCCAAGGGAAGTGTTCTGCTGTGCCAAGACTCGTGCTGCGCACGCTTTGTGGTTGGAGTGAGAAACAGGTTCCTTGGTGTTTTCTGCGAAACGCTTTAGCAGCCCGTTGGTGCTAGTATGGAGTCAGGGGATGGATGAAGCGGAGAGGCCCGTTTGGAGTGAGGCTGCAAAGGGCATGCCAAGGGAAGTGTTCTGCTGTGCCAAGACTCGTGCTGCGCACGCTTTGTGGTTGGAGTGAGGAACAGGTTCCTTGGTGTTTTCTGCGAAATGCTTTAGCAGCCCGTTGGTGCTAGTATGGAGTCAGGGGATGGATGAAGCGGAGAGCCCCGTTTGGAGTGAGGCTGCAAAGGGCATGCCAAGGGAAGTGTTCTGCTGTGCCAAGACTCGTGCTGCGCACGCTTTGTGGTCGGAGTGAGAAACAGGTTCCTTGGTGTTTTCTGCGAAACGCTTTAGCAGCTCGTTGGTGCTAGTATGGCGTCAGGGGATAGATGAAGCGGAGAGCCCCGTTTGGAGTGAGGCTGCAAAGGGCATGCCAAGGGAAGTGTTCTGCTGTGCCAAGACTCGTGCTGTGCACGCTTTGTGGTTGGAGTGAGAAACAGGTTCCTTGGTGTTTTCTGCGAAACGCTTTAGCAGCCCGTTGGTGCTAGTATGGAGTCAGGGGCTGGATGAAGCGGAGAGCCCCGTTTGGAGTGAGGCTGCAAAGGGCATGCCAAGGGAAGGGTTCTGCTGTGCCAAGACTCGTGCTGCGCACGCTTTGTGGTTGGAGTGAGAAACAGGTTCCTTGGTGTTTTCTGCGAAACGCTTTAGCAGCCCGTTGGTGCTAGTATGGAGTCAGGGGATGGATGAAGCGGAGAGGCCCGTTTGGAGTGAGGCTGCAAAGGGCATGCCAAGGGAAGTGTTCTGCTGTGCCAAGACTCGTGCTGCGCACGCTTTGTGGTTGGAGTGAGGAACAGGTTCCTTGGTGTTTTCTGCGAAATGCTTTAGCAGCCCGTTGGTGCTAGTATGGAGTCAGGGGATGGATGAAGCGGAGAGCCCCGTTTGGAGTGAGGCTGCAAAGGGCATGCCAAGGGAAGTGTTCTGCTGTGCCAAGACTCGTGCTGCGCACGCTTTGTGGTTGGAGTGAGAAACAGGTTCCTTGGTGTTTTCTGCGAAACGCTTTAGCAGCCCGTTGGTGCTAGTATGGAGTCAGGGGATGGATGAAGCGGAGAGCCCCGTTTGGAGTGAGGCTGCAAAGGGCATGCCAAGGGAAGTGTTCTGCTGTGCCAAGACTCGTGCTGCGCACGCTTTGTGGTTGGAGTGAGAAACAGGTTCCTTGGTGTTTTCTGCGAAACGCTATAGCAGCCCGTTGGTGCTAGTATGGAGTCAGGGGATGGATGAAGCGGAGAGCCCCGTTTGGAGTGAGGCTGCAAAGGGCATGCCAAGGGAAGTGTTCTGCTGTGCCAAGACTCGTGCTGCGCACGCTTTGTGGTTGGAGTGAGAAACAGGTTCCTTGGTGTTTTCTGCGAAACGCTTTAGCAGCCCGTTGGTGCTAGTATGGAGTCAGGGGCTGGATGAAGCGGAGAGCCCTGTTTGGAGTGAGGCTGCAAAGGGCATGCCAAGGGAAGTGTTCTGCTGTGCCAAGACTCGTGCTGCGCACGCTTTGTGGTTGGAGTGAGAAACAGGTTCCTTGGTGTTTTCTGCGAAACGCTTTAGCAGCCCGTTGGTGCTAGTATGGAGTCAGGGGCTGGATGAAGCGGAGAGCCCCGTTTGGAGTGAGGCTGCAAAGGGCATGCCAAGGGAAGTGTTCTGCTGTGCCAAGACTCGTGCTGCGCACGCTTTGTGGTTGGAGTGAGAAACAGGTTCCTTGGTGTTTTCTGCGAAACGCTTTAGCAGCCCGTTGGTGCTAGTATGGAGTCAGGGGATGGATGAAGCGGAGAGCCCCGTTTGGAGTGAGGCTGCAAAGGGCATGCCAAGGGAAGTGTTCTGCTGTGCCAAGACTCGTGCTGCGCACGCTTTGTGGTTGGAGTGAGAAACAGGTTCCTTGGTGTTTTCTGCGAAACGCTTTAGCAGCCCGTTGGTGCTAGTATGGAGTCAGGGGCTGGATGAAGCGGAGAGCCCCGTTTGGAGTGAGGCTGCAAAGGGCATGCCAAGGGAAGTGTTCTGCTGTGCCAAGACTCGTGCTGCGCACGCTTTGTGGTTGGAGTGAGAAACAGGTTCCTTGGTGTTTTCTGCGAAACGCTTTAGCAGCCCGTTGGTGCTAGTATGGAGTTAGGGGATGGATGAAGCGGAGAGCCCCGTTTGGAGTGAGGCTGCAAAGGGCATGCCAAGGGAAGTGTTCTGCTGTGCCAAGACTCGTGCTGCGCACGCTTTGTGGTTGGAGTGAGAAACAGGTTCCTTGGTGTTTTCTGCGAAACGCTTTAGCAGCCCGTTGGTGCTAGTATGGAGTTAGGGGATGGATGAAGCGGAGAGCCCCGTTTGGAGTGAGGCTGCAAAGGGCATGCCAAGGGAAGTGTTCTGCTGTGCCAAGACTCGTGCTGCGCACGCTTTGTGGTTGGAGTGAGAAACAGGTTCCTTGGTGTTTTCTGCGAAACGCTTTAGCAGCCCGTTGGTGCTAGTATGGAGTCAGGGGCTGGATGAAGCGGAGAGCCCCGTTTGGAGTGAGGCTGCAAAGGGCATGCCAAGGGAAGTGTTCTGCTGTGCCAAGACTCGTGCTGCGCACGCTTTGTGGTTGGAGTGAGAAACAGGTTCCTTGGTGTTTTCTGCAAAACGCTTTAGCAGCCCGTTGGTGCTAGTATGGAGTTAGGGGATGGATGAAGCGGAGAGCCCCGTTTGGAGTGAGGCTGCAAAGGGCATGCCAAGGGAAGTGTTCTGCTGTGCCAAGACTCGTGCTGCGCACGCTTTGTGGTTGGAGTGAGAAACAGGTTCCTTGGTGTTTTCTGCGAAACGCTTTAGCAGCCCGTTGGTGCTAGTATGGAGTTAGGGGATGGATGAAGCGGAGAGCCCCGTTTGGAGTGAGGCTGCAAAGGGCATGCCAAGGGAAGTGTTCTGCTGTGCCAAGACTCGTGCTGCGCACGCTTTGTGGTTGGAGTGAGAAACAGGTTCCTTGGTGTTTTCTGCGAAACGCTTTAGCAGCCCGTTAGTGCTAGTATGGAGTTAGGGGATGGATGAAGCGGAGAGCCCCGTTTGGAGTGAGGCTGCAAAGGGCATGCCAAGGGAAGTGTTCTGCTGTGCCAAGACTCGTGCTGCGCACGCTTTGTGGTTGGAGTGAGAAACAGGTTCCTTGGTGTTTTCTGCGAAACGCTTTAGCAGCCCGTTGGTGCTAGTATGGAGTCAGGGGATGGATGAAGCGGAGAGCCCCGTTTGGAGTGAGGCTGCAAAGGGCATGCCAAGGGAAGTGTTCTGCTGTGCCAAGACTCGTGCTGCGCACGCTTTGTGGTTGGAGTGAGAAACAGGTTCCTTGGTGTTTTCTGCGAAACGCTTTAGCAGCCCGTTGGTGCTAGTATGGAGTCAGGGGCTGGATGAAGCGGAGAGCCCCGTTTGGAGTGAGGCTGCAAAGGGCATGCCAAGGGAAGTGTTCTGCTGTGCCAAGACTCGTGCTGCGCACGCTTTGTGGTTGGAGTGAGAAACAGGTTCCTTGGTGTTTTCTGCGAAACGCTTTAGCAGCCCGTTGGTGCTAGTATGGAGTCAGGGGCTGGATGAAGCGGAGAGCCCCGTTTGGAGTGAGGCTGCAAAGGGCATGCCAAGGGAAGTGTTCTGCTGTGCCAAGACTCGTGCTGCGCACGCTTTGTGGTTGGAGTGAGAAACAGGTTCCTTGGTGTTTTCTGCGAAACGCTTTAGCAGCCCGTTGGTGCTAGTATGGAGTTAGGGGATGGATGAAGTGGAGAGCCCCGTTTGGAGTGAGGCTGCAAAGGGCATGCCAAGGGAAGTGTTCTGCTGTGCCAAGACTCGTGCTGCGCACGCTTTGTGGTTGGAGTGAGAAACAGGTTCCTTGGTGTTTTCTGCGAAACGCTTTAGCAGCCCGTTGGTGCTAGTATGGAGTCAGGGGCTGGATGAAGCGGAGAGCCCCGTTTGGAGTGAGGCTGCAAAGGGCATGCCAAGGGAAGTGTTCTGCTGTGCCAAGACTCGTGCTGCGCACGCTTTGTGGTTGGAGTGAGAAACAGGTTCCTTGGTGTTTTCTGCGAAACGCTTTAGCAGCCCGTTGGTGCTAGTATGGAGTCAGGGGCTGGATGAAGCGGAGAGCCCCGTTTGGAGTGAGGCTGCAAAGGGCATGCCAAGGGAAGTGTTCTGCTGTGCCAAGACTCGTGCTGCGCACGCTTTGTGGTCGTAATGAGAAACAGGTTCCTTGGTGTTTTCTGCGAAACGCTTTAGCAGCCCGTTGGTGCTAGTATGGAGTCAGGGGCTGGATGAAGCGGAGAGCCCCGTTTGGAGTGAGGCTGCAAAGGGCATGCCAAGGGAAGTGTTCTGCTGTGCCAAGACTCGTGCTGCGCATGCTTTGTGGTTGCAGTGAGAAACAGGTTCGTTGGTGTTTTCTGCGAAACGCTTTAGCAGCCCGTTGGTGCTAGTATGGAGTCAGGGGATGGATGAAGCGGAGAGCCCCGTTTGGAGCGAGGCTGCAAAGGGCATGCCAAGGGAAGTGTTCTGCTGTGCCAAGACTCGTGCTGCGCACGCTTTGTGGTTGGAGTGAGAAACAGGTTCCTTGGTGTTTTCTGCGAAACGCTTTAGCAGCCCGTTGGTGCTAGTATGGAGTCAGGGGCTGGATGAAGCGGAGAGCCCCGTTTGGAGTGAGGCTGCAAAGGGCATGCCAAGGGAAGTGTTCTGCTGTGCCAAGACTCGTGCTGCGCACGCTTTGTGGTCGGAATGAGAAACAGGTTCCTTGGTGTTTTCTGCGAAACGCTTTAGCAGCCCGTTGGTGCTAGTATGGAGTCAGGGGCTGGATGAAGCGGAGAGCCCCGTTTGGAGTGAGGCTGCAAAGGGCATGCCAAGGGAAGTGTTCTGCTGTGCCAAGACTCGTGCTGCGCACGCTTTGTGGTTGGAGTGAGAAACAGGTTCCTTGGTGTTTTCTGCGAAACGCTTTAGCAGCCCGTTGGTGCTAGTATGGAGTCAGGGGATGGATGAAGCGGAGAGCCCCGTTTGGAGTGAGGCTGCAAAGGGCATGCCAAGGGAAGTGTTCTGCTGTGCCAAGACTCGTGCTGCGCACGCTTTGTGGTCGTAATGAGAAACAGGTTCCTTGGTGTTTTCTGCGAAACGCTTTAGCAGCCCGTTGGTGCTAGTATGGAGTCAGGGGCTGGATGAAGCGGAGAGCCCCGTTTGGAGTGAGGCTGCAAAGGGCATGCCAAGGGAAGTGTTCTGCTGTGCCAAGACTCGTGCTGCGCATGCTTTGTGGTTGCAGTGAGAAACAGGTTCGTTGGTGTTTTCTGCGAAACGCTTTAGCAGCCCGTTGGTGCTAGTATGGAGTCAGGGGATGGATGAAGCGGAGAGCCCCGTTTGGAGCGAGGCTGCAAAGGGCATGCCAAGGGAAGTGTTCTGCTGTGCCAAGACTCGTGCTGCGCACGCTTTGTGCTTGGAGTGAGAAACAGGTTCCTTGGTGTTTTCTGCGAAACGCTTTAGCAGCCCGTTGGTGCTAGTATGGAGTCAGGGGCTGGATGAAGCGGAGAGCCCCGTTTGGAGTGAGGCTGCAAAGGGCATGCCAAGGGAAGTGTTCTGCTGTGCCAAGACTCGTGCTGCGCACGCTTTGTGGTTGGAGTGAGAAACAGGTTCCTTGGTGTTTTCTGCGAAACGCTATAGCAGCCCGTTGGTGCTAGTATGGAGTCAGGGGATGGATGAAGCGGAGAGCCCCGTTTGGAGTGAGGCTGCAAAGGGCATGCCAAGGGAAGTGTTCTGCTGTGCCAAGACTCGTGCTGCGCACGCTTTGTGGTTGGAGTGAGAAACAGGTTCCTTGGTGTTTTCTGCGAAACGCTTTAGCAGCCCGTTGGTGCTAGTATGGAGTTAGGGGATGGATGAAGCGGAGAGCCCCGTTTGGAGTGAGGCTGCAAAGGGCATGCCAAGGGAAGTGTTCTGCTGTGCCAAGACTCGTGCTGCGCACGCTTTGTGGTTGGAGTGAGGAACAGGTTCCTTGGTGTTTTCTGCGAAACGCTTTAGCAGCCCGTTGGTGCTAGTATGGAGTCAGGGGATGGATGAAGCGGAGAGCCCCGTTTGGAGTGAGGCTGCAAAGGGCATGCCAAGGGAAGTGTTCTGCTGTGCCAAGACTCGTGCTGCGCACGCTTTGTGGTCGGAGTGAGAAACAGGTTCGTAGGTGTTTTCTGCGAAACGCTTTAGCAGCCCGTTGGTGCTAGTATGGCGTCAGGGGATAGATGAAGCGGAGAGCCCCATTTGGAGTGAGGCTGCAAAGGGCATGCCAAGGGAAGTGTTCTGCTGTGCCAAGACTCGTGCTGCGCACGCTTTGTGGTCGGAGTGAGAAACAGGTTCCTTGGTGTTTTCTGCGAAACGCTTTAGCAGCCCGTTGGTGCTAGTATGGAGTCAGGGGATGGATGAAGCGGAGAGCCCCGTTTGGAGTGAGGCTGCAAAGGGCATGCCAAGGGAAGTGTTCTGCTGTGCCAAGACTCGTGCTGCGCACGCTTTGTGGTTGGAGTGAGAAACAGGTTCGTTGGTGTTTTCTGCGAAACGCTTTAGCAGCCCGTTGGTGCTAGTATGGAATCAGGGGATGGATGAAGCGGAGAGCCCCGTTTGGAGTGAGGCTGCAAAGGGCATGCCAAGGGAAGTGTTCTGCTGTGCCAAGACTCGTGCTGCGCACGCTTTGTGGTTGGAGTGAGAAACAGGTTCGTTGGTGTTTTCTGCGAAACGCTTTAGCAGCCCGTTGGTGCTAGTATGGAGTCAGGGGATGGATGAAGCGGAGAGCCCCGTTTGGAGTGAGGCTGCAAAGGGCATGCCAAGGGAAGTGTTCTGCTGTGCCAAGACTCGTGCTGCGCACGCTTTGTGGTTGGAGTGAGAAACAGGTTCCTTGGTGTTTTCTGCGAAACGCTTTAGCAGCCCGTTGGTGCTAGTATGGAGTCAGGGGATGGATGAAGCGGAGAGCCCCGTTTGGAGTGAGGCTGCAAAGGGCATGCCAAGGGAAGTGTTCTGCTGTGCCAAGACTCGTGCTGCGCACGCTTTGTGGTTGGAGTGAGAAACAGGTTCCTTGGTGTTTTCTGCGAAACGCTTTAGCAGCCCGTTGGTGCTAGTATGGAGTCAGGGGATGGATGAAGCGGAGAGGCCCGTTTGGAGTGAGGCTGCAAAGGGCATGCCAAGGGAAGTGTTCTGCTGTGCCAAGACTCGTGCTGCGCACGCTTTGTGGTTGGAGTGAGGAACAGGTTCCTTGGTGTTTTCTGCGAAATGCTTTAGCAGCCCGTTGGTGCTAGTATGGAGTCAGGGGATGGATGAAGCGGAGAGCCCCGTTTGGAGTGAGGCTGCAAAGGGCATGCCAAGGGAAGTGTTCTGCTGTGCCAAGACTCGTGCTGCGCACGCTTTGTGGTCGGAGTGAGAAACAGGTTCCTTGGTGTTTTCTGCGAAACGCTTTAGCAGCTCGTTGGTGCTAGTATGGCGTCAGGGGATAGATGAAGCGGAGAGCCCCGTTTGGAGTGAGGCTGCAAAGGGCATGCCAAGGGAAGTGTTCTGCTGTGCCAAGACTCGTGCTGTGCACGCTTTGTGGTTGGAGTGAGAAACAGGTTCCTTGGTGTTTTCTGCGAAACGCTTTAGCAGCCCGTTGGTGCTAGTATGGAGTCAGGGGCTGGATGAAGCGGAGAGCCCCGTTTGGAGTGAGGCTGCAAAGGGCATGCCAAGGGAAGGGTTCTGCTGTGCCAAGACTCGTGCTGCGCACGCTTTGTGGTTGGAGTGAGAAACAGGTTCCTTGGTGTTTTCTGCGAAACGCTTTAGCAGCCCGTTGGTGCTAGTATGGAGTCAGGGGCTGGATGAAGCGGAGAGCCCCGTTTGGAGTGAGGCTGCAAAGAGCATGCCAAGGGAAGTGTTCTGCTGTGCCAAGACTCGTGCTGCGCACGCTTTGTGGTTGGAGTGAGAAACAGGTTCCTTGGTGTTTTCTGCGAAACGCTTTAGCAGCCCGTTGGTGCTAGTATGGAGTCAGGGGATGGATGAAGCGGAGAGCCCCGTTTGGAGTGAGGCTGCAAAGGGCATGCCAAGGGAAGTGTTCTGCTGTGCTAAGACTCGTGCTGCGCACGCTTTGTGGTTGGAGTGAGAAACAGGTTCCTTGGTGTTTTCTGCGAAACGCTTTAGCAGCCCGTTGGTGCTAGTATGGAGTTAGGGGATGGATGAAGCGGAGAGCCCCGTTTGGAGTGAGGCTGCAAAGGGCATGCCAAGGGAAGTGTTCTGCTGTGCCAAGACTCGTGCTGCGCACGCTTTGTGGTTGGAGTGAGAAACAGGTTCCTTGGTGTTTTCTGCGAAACGCTTTAGCAGCCCGTTGGTGCTAGTATGGAGTCAGGGGCTGGATGAAGCGGAGAGCCCCGTTTGGAGTGAGGCTGCAAAGGGCATGCCAAGGGAAGTGTTCTGCTGTGCCAAGACTCGTGCTGCGCACGCTTTGTGGTTGGAGTGAGAAACAGGTTCCTTAGTGTTTTCTGCGAAACGCTTTAGCAGCCCGTTGGTGCTAGTATGGAGTTAGGGGATGGATGAAGCGGAGAGCCCCGTTTGGAGTGAGGCTGCAAAGGGCATGCCAAGGGAAGTGTTCTGCTGTGCCAAGACTCGTGCTGCGCACGCTTTGTGGTTGGAGTGAGAAACAGGTTCCTTGGTGTTTTCTGCGAAACGCTTTAGCAGCCCGTTGGTGCTAGTATGGAATCAGGGGATGGATGAAGCGGAGAGCCCCGTTTGGAGTGAGGCTGCAAAGGGCATGCCAAGGGAAGTGTTCTGCTGTGCCAAGACTCGTGCTGCGCACGCTTTGTGGTTGGAGTGAGAAACAGGTTCGTTGGTGTTTTCTGCGAAACGCTTTAGCAGCCCGTTGGTGCTAGTATGGAGTCAGGGGATGGATGAAGCGGAGAGCCCCGTTTGGAGTGAGGCTGCAAAGGGCATGCCAAGGGAAGTGTTCTGCTGTGCCAAGACTCGTGCTGCGCACGCTTTGTGGTCGGAGTGAGAAACAGGTTCCTTGGTGTTTTCTGCGAAACGCTTTAGCAGCCCGTTGGTGCTAGTATGGAGTCAGGGGATGGATGAAGCGGAGAGCCCCGTTTGGAGTGAGGCTGCAAAGGGCATGCCAAGGGAAGTGTTCTGCTGTGCCAAGACTCGTGCTGCGCACGCTTTGTGGTTGGAGTGAGAAACAGGTTCCTTGGTGTTTTCTGCGAAACGCTTTAGCAGCCCGTTGGTGCTAGTATGGAGTCAGGGGATGGATGAAGCGGAGAGCCCCGTTTGGAGTGAGGCTGCAAAGGGCATGCCAAGGGAAGTGTTCTGCTGTGCCAAGACTCGTGCTGCGCACGCTTTGTGGTTGGAGTGAGAAACAGGTTCCTTGGTGTTTTCTGCGAAACGCTTTAGCAGCCCGTTGGTGCTAGTATGGAGTCAGGGGCTGGATGAAGCGGAGAGCCCCGTTTGGAGTGAGGCTGCAAAGGGCATGCCAAGGGAAGTGTTCTGCTGTGCCAAGACTCGTGCTGCGCACGCTTTGTGGTTGGAGTGAGAAACAGGTTCCTTGGTGTTTTCTGCGAAACGCTTTAGCAGCCCGTTGGTGCTAGTATGGAGTTAGGGGATGGATGAAGCGGAGAGCCCCGTTTGGAGTGAGGCTGCAAAGGGCATGCCAAGGGAAGTGTTCTGCTGTGCCAAGACTCGTGCTGCGCACGCTTTGTGGTTGGAGTGAGAAACAGGTTCCTTGGTGTTTTCTGCGAAACGCTTTAGCAGCCCGTTGGTGCTAGTATGGAGTCAGGGGATGGATGAAGCGGAGAGCCCCGTTTGGAGTGAGGCTGCAAAGGGCATGCCAAGGGAAGTGTTCTGCTGTGCCAAGACTCGTGCTGCGCACGCTTTGTGGTCGGAGTGAGAAACAGGTTCGTAGGTGTTTTCTGCGAAACGCTTTAGCAGCCCGTTGGTGCTAGTATGGCGTCAGGGGATAGATGAAGCGGAGAGCCCCATTTGGAGTGAGGCTGCAAAGGGCATGCCAAGGGAAGTGTTCTGCTGTGCCAAGACTCGTGCTGCGCACGCTTTGTGGTCGGAGTGAGAAACAGGTTCCTTGGTGTTTTCTGCGAAACGCTTTAGCAGCCCGTTGGTGCTAGTATGGAGTCAGGGGATGGATGAAGCGGAGAGCCCCGTTTGGAGTGAGGCTGCAAAGGGCATGCCAAGGGAAGTGTTCTGCTGTGCCAAGACTCGTGCTGCGCACGCTTTGTGGTTGGAGTGAGAAACAGGTTCGTTGGTGTTTTCTGCGAAACGCTTTAGCAGCCCGTTGGTGCTAGTATGGAATCAGGGGATGGATGAAGCGGAGAGCCCCGTTTGGAGTGAGGCTGCAAAGGGCATGCCAAGGGAAGTGTTCTGCTGTGCCAAGACTCGTGCTGCGCACGCTTTGTGGTTGGAGTGAGAAACAGGTTCCTTGGTGTTTTCTGCGAAACGCTTTAGCAGCCCGTTGGTGCTAGTATGGAGTCAGGGGATGGATGAAGCGGAGAGCCCCGTTTGGAGTGAGGCTGCAAAGGGCATGCCAAGGGAAGTGTTCTGCTGTGCCAAGACTCGTGCTGCGCACGCTTTGTGGTTGGAGTGAGAAACAGGTTCCTTGGTGTTTTCTGCGAAACGCTTTAGCAGCCCGTTGGTGCTAGTATGGAGTCAGGGGCTGGATGAAGCGGAGAGCCCCGTTTGGAGTGAGGCTGCAAAGGGCATGCCAAGGGAAGTGTTCTGCTCTGCCAAGACTCGTGCTGCGCACGCTTTGTGGTTGGAGTGAGAAACAGGTTCCTTGGTGTTTTCTGCGAAACGCTTTAGCAGCCCGTTGGTGCTAGTATGGAGTCAGGGGATGGATGAAGCGGAGAGCCCCGTTTGGAGTGAGGCTGCAAAGGGCATGCCAAGGGAAGTGTTCTGCTGTGCCAAGACTCGTGCTGCGCACGCTTTGTGGTTGGAGTGAGAAACAGGTTCCTTGGTGTTTTCTGCGAAACGCTTTAGCAGCCCGTTGGTGCTAGTATGGAGTCAGGGGCTGGATGAAGCGGAGAGCCCCGTTTGGAGTGAGGCTGCAAAGGGCATGCCAAGGGAAGTGTTCTGCTGTGCCAAGACTCGTGCTGCGCACGCTTTGTGGTTGGAGTGAGAAACAGGTTCCTTGGTGTTTTCTGCGAAACGCTTTAGCAGCCCGTTGGTGCTAGTATGGAGTCAGGGGATGGATGAAGCGGAGAGCCCCGTTTGGAGTGAGGCTGCAAAGGGCATGCCAAGGGAAGTGTTCTGCTGTGCCAAGACTCGTGCTGCGCACGCTTTGTGGTTGGAGTGAGAAACAGGTTCCTTGGTGTTTTCTGCGAAACGCTATAGCAGCCCGTTGGTGCTAGTATGGAGTCAGGGGATGGATGAAGCGGAGAGCCCCGTTTGGAGTGAGGCTGCAAAGGGCATGCCAAGGGAAGTGTTCTGCTGTGCCAAGACTCGTGCTGCGCACGCTTTGTGGTTGGAGTGAGAAACAGGTTCCTTGGTGTTTTCTGCGAAACGCTATAGCAGCCCGTTGGTGCTAGTATGGAGTTAGGGGATGGATGAAGCGGAGAGCCCCGTTTGGAGTGAGGCTGCAAAGGGCATGCCAAGGGAAGTGTTCTGCTGTGCCAAGACTCGTGCTGCGCACGCTTTGTGGTCGGAGTGAGAAACAGGTTCGTAGGTGTTTTCTGCGAAACGCTTTAGCAGCCCGTTGGTGCTAGTATGGCGTCAGGGGATAGATGAAGCGGAGAGCCCCATTTGGAGTGAGGCTGCAAAGGGCATGCCAAGGGAAGTGTTCTGCTGTGCCAAGACTCGTGCTGCGCACGCTTTGTGGTCGGAGTGAGAAACAGGTTCCTTGGTGTTTTCTGCGAAACGCTTTAGCAGCCCGTTGGTGCTAGTATGGAGTCAGGGGATGGATGAAGCGGAGAGCCCCGTTTGGAGTGAGGCTGCAAAGGGCATGCCAAGGGAAGTGTTCTGCTGTGCCAAGACTCGTGCTGCGCACGCTTTGTGGTTGGAGTGAGAAACAGGTTCGTTGGTGTTTTCTGCGAAACGCTTTAGCAGCCCGTTGGTGCTAGTATGGAATCAGGGGATGGATGAAGCGGAGAGCCCCGTTTGGAGTGAGGCTGCAAAGGGCATGCCAAGGGAAGTGTTCTGCTGTGCCAAGACTCGTGCTGCGCACGCTTTGTGGTTGGAGTGAGAAACAGGTTCGTTGGTGTTTTCTGCGAAACGCTTTAGCAGCCCGTTGGTGCTAGTATGGAGTCAGGGGATGGATGAAGCGGAGAGCCCCGTTTGGAGTGAGGCTGCAAAGGGCATGCCAAGGGAAGTGTTCTGCTGTGCCAAGACTCGTGCTGCGCACGCTTTGTGGTTGGAGTGAGAAACAGGTTCCTTGGTGTTTTCTGCGAAACGCTTTAGCAGCCCGTTGGTGCTAGTATGGAGTCAGGGGATGGATGAAGCGGAGAGCCCCGTTTGGAGTGAGGCTGCAAAGGGCATGCCAAGGGAAGTGTTCTGCTGTGCCAAGACTCGTGCTGCGCACGCTTTGTGGTTGGAGTGAGAAACAGGTTCCTTGGTGTTTTCTGCGAAACGCTTTAGCAGCCCGTTGGTGCTAGTATGGAGTCAGGGGATGGATGAAGCGGAGAGCCCCGTTTGGAGTGAGGCTGCAAAGGGCATGCCAAGGGAAGTGTTCTGCTGTGCCAAGACTCGTGCTGCGCACGCTTTGTGGTTGGAGTGAGAAACAGGTTCCTTGGTGTTTTCTGCGAAACGCTTTAGCAGCCCGTTGGTGCTAGTATGGAGTCAGGGGCTGGATGAAGCGGAGAGCCCCGTTTGGAGTGAGGCTGCAAAGGGCATGCCAAGGGAAGTGTTCTGCTGTGCCAAGACTCGTGCTGCGCACGCTTTGTGGTTGGAGTGAGAAACAGGTTCCTTGGTGTTTTCTGCGAAACGCTTTAGCAGCCCGTTGGTGCTAGTATGGAGTTAGGGGATGGATGAAGCGGAGAGCCCCGTTTGGAGTGAGGCTGCAAAGGGCATGCCAAGGGAAGTGTTCTGCTGTGCCAAGACTCGTGCTGCGCACGCTTTGTGGTTGGAGTGAGAAACAGGTTCCTTGGTGTTTTCTGCGAAACGCTTTAGCAGCCCGTTGGTGCTAGTATGGAGTCAGGGGATGGATGAAGCGGAGAGCCCCGTTTGGAGTGAGGCTGCAAAGGGCATGCCAAGGGAAGTGTTCTGCTGTGCCAAGACTCGTGCTGCGCACGCTTTGTGGTCGGAGTGAGAAACAGGTTCGTAGGTGTTTTCTGCGAAACGCTTTAGCAGCCCGTTGGTGCTAGTATGGCGTCAGGGGATAGATGAAGCGGAGAGCCCCATTTGGAGTGAGGCTGCAAAGGGCATGCCAAGGGAAGTGTTCTGCTGTGCCAAGACTCGTGCTGCGCACGCTTTGTGGTCGGAGTGAGAAACAGGTTCCTTGGTGTTTTCTGCGAAACGCTTTAGCAGCCCGTTGGTGCTAGTATGGAGTCAGGGGATGGATGAAGCGGAGAGCCCCGTTTGGAGTGAGGCTGCAAAGGGCATGCCAAGGGAAGTGTTCTGCTGTGCCAAGACTCGTGCTGCGCACGCTTTGTGGTTGGAGTGAGAAACAGGTTCGTTGGTGTTTTCTGCGAAACGCTTTAGCAGCCCGTTGGTGCTAGTATGGAATCAGGGGATGGATGAAGCGGAGAGCCCCGTTTGGAGTGAGGCTGCAAAGGGCATGCCAAGGGAAGTGTTCTGCTGTGCCAAGACTCGTGCTGCGCACGCTTTGTGGTTGGAGTGAGAAACAGGTTCGTTGGTGTTTTCTGCGAAACGCTTTAGCAGCCCGTTGGTGCTAGTATGGAGTCAGGGGATGGATGAAGCGGAGAGCCCCGTTTGGAGTGAGGCTGCAAAGGGCATGCCAAGGGAAGTGTTCTGCTGTGCCAAGACTCGTGCTGCGCACGCTTTGTGGTTGGAGTGAGAAACAGGTTCCTTGGTGTTTTCTGCGAAACGCTTTAGCAGCCCGTTGGTGCTAGTATGGAGTCAGGGGATGGATGAAGCGGAGAGCCCCGTTTGGAGTGAGGCTGCAAAGGGCATGCCAAGGGAAGTGTTCTGCTGTGCCAAGACTCGTGCTGCGCACGCTTTGTGGTTGGAGTGAGAAACAGGTTCCTTGGTGTTTTCTGCGAAACGCTTTAGCAGCCCGTTGGTGCTAGTATGGAGTCAGGGGATGGATGAAGCGGAGAGCCCCGTTTGGAGTGAGGCTGCAAAGGGCATGCCAAGGGAAGTGTTCTGCTGTGCCAAGACTCGTGCTGCGCACGCTTTGTGGTTGGAGTGAGAAACAGGTTCCTTGGTGTTTTCTGCGAAACGCTTTAGCAGCCCGTTGGTGCTAGTATGGAGTCAGGGGCTGGATGAAGCGGAGAGCCCCGTTTGGAGTGAGGCTGCAAAGGGCATGCCAAGGGAAGTGTTCTGCTGTGCCAAGACTCGTGCTGCGCACGCTTTGTGGTTGGAGTGAGAAACAGGTTCCTTGGTGTTTTCTGCGAAACGCTTTAGCAGCCCGTTGGTGCTAGTATGGAGTTAGGGGATGGATGAAGCGGAGAGCCCGTTTGGAGTGAGGCTGCAAAGGGCATGCCAAGGGAAGTGTTCTGCTGTGCCAAGACTCGTGCTGCGCACGCTTTGTGGTTGGAGTGAGAAACAGGTTCCTTGGTGTTTTCTGCGAAACGCTTTAGCAGCCCGTTAGTGCTAGTATGGAGTTAGGGGATTGATGAAGCGGAGAGCCCCGTTTGGAGTGAGGCTGCAAAGGGCATGCCAAGGGAAGTGTTCTGCTGTGCCAAGACTCGTGCTGTGCACGCTTTGTGGTTGGAGTGAGAAACAGGTTCCTTGGTGTTTTCTGCGAAACGCTTTAGCAGCCCGTTGGTGCTAGTATGGAGTTAGGGGATGGATGAAGCGGAGAGCCCCGTTTGGAGTGAGGCTGCAAAGGGCATGCCAAGGGAAGTGTTCTGCTGTGCCAAGACTCGTGCTGCGCACGCTTTGTGGTTGGAGTGAGAAACAGGTTCCTTGGTGTTTCTGCGAAACGCTTTAGCAGCCCGTTAGTGCTAGTATGGAGTTAGGGGATTGATGAAGCGGAGAGCCCCGTTTGGAGTGAGGCTGCAAAGGGCATGCCAAGGAAGTGTTCTGCTGTGCCAAGACTCGTGCTGTGCACGCTTTGTGGTTGGAGTGAGGAACAGGTTCCTTGGTGTTTTCTGCGAAACGCTTTAGCAGCCCGTTGGTGCTAGTATGGAGTCAGGGGATGGATGAAGCGGAGAGGCCCGTTTGGAGTGAGGCTGCAAAGGGCATGCCAAGGGAAGTGTTCTGCTGTGCCAAGACTCGTGCTGCGCACGCTTTGTGGTTGGAGTGAGGAACAGGTTCCTTGGTGTTTTCTGCGAAATGCTTTAGCAGCCCGTTGGTGCTAGTATGGAGTCAGGGGATGGATGAAGCGGAGAGGCCCCGTTTGGAGTGAGGCTGCAAAGGGCATGCCAAGGGAAGTGTTCTGCTGTGCCAAGACTCGTGCTGCGCACGCTTTGTGGTCGGAGTGAGAAACAGGTTCCTTGGTGTTTTCTGCGAAACGCTTTAGCAGCTCATTGGTGCTAGTATGGCGTCAGGGGATAGATGAAGCGGAGAGCCCCGTTTGGAGTGAGGCTGCAAAGGGCATGCCAAGGGAAGTGTTCTGCTGTGCCAAGACTCGTGCTGTGCACGCTTTGTGGTTGGAGTGAGAAACAGGTTCCTTGGTGTTTTCTGCGAAACGCTTTAGCAGCCCGTTGGTGCTAGTATGGAGTCAGGGGCTGGATGAAGCGGAGAGCCCCGTTTGGAGTGAGGCTGCAAAGGGCATGCCAAGGGAAGGGTTCTGCTGTGCCAAGACTCGTGCTGCGCACGCTTTGTGGTTGGAGTGAGAAACAGGTTCCTTGGTGTTTTCTGCGAAACGCTTTAGCAGCCCGTTGGTGCTAGTATGGAGTCAGGGGCTGGATGAAGCGGAGAGCCCCGTTTGGAGTGAGGCTGCAAAGAGCATGCCAAGGGAAGTGTTCTGCTGTGCCAAGACTCGTGCTGCGCACGCTTTGTGGTTGGAGTGAGAAACAGGTTCCTTGGTGTTTTCTGCGAAACGCTTTAGCAGCCCGTTGGTGCTAGTATGGAGTCAGGGGCTGGATGAAGCGGAGAGCCCCGTTTGGAGTGAGGCTGCAAAGGGCATGCCAAGGGAAGTGTTCTGCTGTGCTAAGACTCGTGCTGCGCACGCTTTGTGGTTGGAGTGAGAAACAGGTTCCTTGGTGTTTTCTGCGAAACGCTTTAGCAGCCCGTTGGTGCTAGTATGGAGTTAGGGGATGGATGAAGCGGAGAGCCCCGTTTGGAGTGAGGCTGCAAAGGGCATGCCAAGGGAAGTGTTCTGCTGTGCCAAGACTCGTGCTGCGCACGCTTTGTGGTTGGAGTGAGAAACAGGTTCCTTGGTGTTTTCTGCGAAACGCTTTAGCAGCCCGTTGGTGCTAGTATGGAGTCAGGGGCTGGATGAAGCGGAGAGCCCCGTTTGGAGTGAGGCTGCAAAGGGCATGCCAAGGGAAGTGTTCTGCTGTGCCAAGACTCGTGCTGCGCACGCTTTGTGGTTGGAGTGAGAAACAGGTTCCTTAGTGTTTTCTGCGAAACGCTTTAGCAGCCCGTTGGTGCTAGTATGGAGTTAGGGGATGGATGAAGCGGAGAGCCCCGTTTGGAGTGAGGCTGCAAAGGGCATGCCAAGGGAAGTGTTCTGCTGTGCCAAGACTCGTGCTGCGCACGCTTTGTGGTTGGAGTGAGAAACAGGTTCCTTGGTGTTTTCTGCGAAACGCTTTAGCAGCCCGTTGGTGCTAGTATGGAGTCAGGGGCTGGATGAAGCGGAGAGCCCCGTTTGGAGTGAGGCTGCAAAGGGCATGCCAAGGGAAGTGTTCTGCTCTGCCAAGACTCGTGCTGCGCACGCTTTGTGGTTGGAGTGAGAAACAGGTTCCTTGGTGTTTTCTGCGAAACGCTTTAGCAGCCCGTTGGTGCTAGTATGGAGTCAGGGGATGGATGAAGCGGAGAGCCCCGTTTGGAGTGAGGCTGCAAAGGGCATGCCAAGGGAAGTGTTCTGCTGTGCCAAGACTCGTGCTGCGCACGCTTTGTGGTTGGAGTGAGAAACAGGTTCCTTGGTGTTTTCTGCGAAACGCTTTAGCAGCCCGTTGGTGCTAGTATGGAGTCAGGGGCTGGATGAAGCGGAGAGCCCCGTTTGGAGTGAGGCTGCAAAGGGCATGCCAAGGGAAGTGTTCTGCTGTGCCAAGACTCGTGCTGCGCACGCTTTGTGGTTGGAGTGAGAAACAGGTTCCTTGGTGTTTTCTGCGAAACGCTTTAGCAGCCCGTTGGTGCTAGTATGGAGTCAGGGGCTGGATGAAGCGGAGAGCCCCGTTTGGAGTGAGGCTGCAAAGGGCATGCCAAGGGAAGTGTTCTGCTGTGCCAAGACTCGTGCTGCGCACGCTTTGTGGTTGGAGTGAGAAACAGGTTCCTTGGTGTTTTCTGCGAAACGCTTTAGCAGCCCGTTGGTGCTAGTATGGAGTCAGGGGCTGGATGAAGCGGAGAGCCCCGTTTGGAGTGAGGCTGCAAAGGGCATGCCAAGGGAAGTGTTCTGCTGTGCCAAGACTCGTGCTGCGCACGCTTTGTGGTTGGAGTGAGAAACAGGTTCCTTGGTGTTTTCTGCGAAACGCTTTAGCAGCCCGTTGGTGCTAGTATGGAGTCAGGGGCTGGATGAAGCGGAGAGCCCCGTTTGGAGTGAGGCTGCAAAGGGCATGCCAAGGGAATTGTTCTGCTGTGCTAAGACTCGTGCTGCGCACACTTTGTGGTTGGAGTGAGAAACAGGTTCCTTGGTGTTTTCTGCGAAACGCTTTAGCAGCCCGTTGGTGCTAGTATGGAGTTAGGGGATGGATGAAGCGGAGAGCCCCGTTTGGAGTGAGGCTGCAAAGGGCATGCCAAGGGAAGTGTTCTGCTGTGCCAAGACTCGTGCTGCGCACGCTTTGTGGTTGGAGTGAGAAACAGGTTCCTTGGTGTTTTCTGCGGAACGCTTTAGCAGCCCCTTGGTGCTTGTATGGAGTCAGGGGATGGATGAAGCGGAGAGCCCCGTTTGGAGTGAGGCTGCAAAGGGCATGCCAAGGGAAGTGTTCTGCTGTGCCAAGACTCGTGCTGCGCACGCTTTGTGGTTGGAGTGAGGAACACGTTCCTTGGTGTTTTCTGCGAAACGCTTTAGCAGCCCGTTGGTGCTAGTATGGAGTCAGGGGATGGATGAAGCGGAGAGCCCCGTTTGGAGTGAGGCTGCAAAGGGCATGCCAAGGGAAGTGTTCTGCTGTGCCAAGACTCGTGCTGCGCACGCTTTGTGGTTGGAGTGAGAAACAGGTTCCTTGGTGTTTTCTGCGAAACGCTTTAGCAGCCCGTTAGTGCTAGTATGGAGTCAGGGGATGGATGAAGCGGAGAGCCCCGTTTGGAGTGAGGCTGCAAAGGGCATGCCAAGGGAAGTGTTCTGCTGTGCCAAGACTCGTGCTGCGCACGCTTTGTGGTTGGAGTGAGAAACAGGTTCCTTGGTGTTTTCTGCGAAACACTTTAGCAGCCCGTTGGTGCTAGTATGGAGTCAGGGGCTGGATGAAGCGGAGAGCCCCGTTTGGAGTGAGGCTGCAAAGGGCATGCCAAGGGAAGTGTTCTGCTGTGCCAAGACTCGTGCTGCGCACGCTTTGTGGTTGGAGTGAGAAACAGGTTCCTTGGTGTTTTCTGCAAAACGCTTTAGCAGCCCGTTGGTGCTAGTATGGAGTCAGGGGCTGGATGAAGCGGAGAGCCCCGTTTGGAGTGAGGCTGCAAAGGGCATGCCAAGGGAAGTGTTCTGCTGTGCCAAGACTCGTGCTGCGCACGCTTTGTGGTTGGAGTGAGAAACAGGTTCCTTGGTGTTTTCTGCGAAACGCTTTAGCAGCCCGTTGGTGCTAGTATGGAGTCAGGGGATGGATGAAGCGGAGAGCCCCGTTTGGAGTGAGGCTGCAAAGGGCATGCCAAGGGAAGGGTTCTGCTGTGCCAAGACTCGTGCTGCGCACGCTTTGTGGTTGGAGTGAGAAACAGGTTCCTTGGTGTTTTCTGCGAAACGCTTTAGCAGCCCGTTGGTGCTAGTATGGAGTCAGGGGATGGATGAAGCGGAGAGCCCCGTTTGGAGTGAGGCTGCAAAGGGCATGCCAAGGGAAGTGTTCTGCTGTGCCAAGACTCGTGCTGCGCACGCTTTGTGGTTGGAGTGAGAAACAGGTTCCTTGGTGTTTTCTGCGAAACGCTTTAGCAGCCCGTTGGTGCTAGTATGGAGTCAGGGGCTGGATGAAGCGGAGAGCCCCGTTTGGAGTGAGGCTGCAAAGGGCATGCCAAGGGAAGTGTTCTGTTGTGCCAAGACTCGTGCTGCGCACGCTTTGTGGTTGGAGTGAGAAACAGGTTCCTTGGTGTTTTCTGCGAAACGCTTTAGCAGCCCGTTGGTGCTAGTATGGAGTCAGGGGCTGGATGAAGCGGAGAGCCCCGTTTGGAGTGAGGCTGCAAAGGGCATGCCAAGGGAAGTGTTCTGCTGTGCCAAGACTCGTGCTGCGCACGCTTTGTGGTTGGAGTGAGAAACAGGTTCCTTGGTGTTTTCTGCGAAACGCTTTAGCAGCCCGTTGGTGCTAGTATGGAGTCAGGGGCTGGATGAAACGGAGAGCCCCGTTTGGAGTGAGGCTGCAAAGGGCATGCCAAGGGAAGTGTTCTGCTGTGCCAAGACTCGTGCTGCGCACGCTTTGTGGTTGGAGTGAGAAACAGGTTCGTTGGTGTTTTCTGCGAAACGCTTTAGCAGCCCGTTGGTGCTAGTGTGGAGTCAGGGCTGGATGAAGCGGAGAGCCCCGTTTGGAGTGAGGCTGCAAAGGGCATGCCAAGGGAAGTGTTCTGCTGTGCCAAGACTCGTGCTGCGCACGCTTTGTGGTTGGAGTGAGAAACAGGTTCCTTGGTGTTTTCTGCGAAACGCTTTAGCAGCCGTTGGTGCTAGTATGGAGTCAGGGGATGGATGAAGCGGAGAGCCCCATTTGGAGTGAGGCTGCAAAGGGCATGCCAAGGGAAGTGTTCTGCTGTGCCAAGACTCGTGCTGCGCACGCTTTGTGGTTGGAGTGAGAAACAGGTTCCTTGGTGTTTTTTGCGAAACGCTTTAGCAGCCCGTTGGTGCTAGTATGGAGTCAGGGGATGGATGAAGCGGAGAGCCCCGTTTTGGAGTGAGGCTGCAAAGGGCATGCCAAGGGAAGTGTTCTGCTGTGCCAAGACTCGTGCTGCGCACGCTTTGTGGTTGGAGTGAGAAACAGGTTCCTTGGTGTTTTCTGCGAAACGCTTTAGCAGCCCGTTGGTGCTAGTATGGAGTCAGGGGCTGGATGAAGCGGAGAGCCCCGTTTGGAGTGAGGCTGCAAAGGGCATGCCAAGGGAAGTGTTCTGCTGTGCCAAGACTCGTGCTGCGCACGCTTTGTGGTTGGAGTGAGAAACAGGTTCCTTGGTGTTTTCTGCGAAACGCTTTAGCAGCCCGTTGGTGCTAGTATGGAGTCAGGGGCTGGATGAAGCGGAGAGCCCCGTTTGGAGTGAGGCTGCAAAGGGCATGCCAAGGGAAGTGTTCTGCTGTGCCAAGACTCGTGCTGCGCACGCTTTGTGGTTGGAGTGAGAAACAGGTTCCTTGGTGTTTTCTGCGAAACGCTTTAGCAGCCCGTTGGTGCTAGTATGGAGTCAGGGGATGGATGAAGCGGAGAGCCCGTTTGGAGTGAGGCTGCAAAGGGCATGCCAAGGGAAGTGTTCTGCTGTGCCAAGACTCGTGCTGCGCACGCTTTGTGGTTGGAGTGAGAAACAGGTTCCTTGGTGTTTTCTGCGAAACGCTTTAGCAGCCCGTTGGTGCTAGTATGGAGTCAGGGGCTGGATGAAGCGGGAGAGCCCCGTTTGGAGTGAGGCTGCAAAGGGCATGCCAAGGGAATGTTCTGCTGTGCTAAGACTCGTGCTGCGCACACTTTGTGGTTGGAGTGAGAAACAGGTTCCTTGGTGTTTTCTGCGAAACGCTTTAGCAGCCCGTTGGTGCTAGTATGGAGTTAGGGGATGGATGAAGCGGAGAGCCCCGTTTGGAGTGAGGCTGCAAAGGGCATGCCAAGGGAAGTGTTCTGCTGTGCCAAGACTCGTGCTGCGCACGCTTTGTGGTTGGAGTGAGAAACAGGTTCCTTGGTGTTTTTCTGCGGAACGCTTTAGCAGCCCCTTGGTGCTTGTATGGAGTCAGGGGATGGATGAAGCGGAGAGCCCCGTTTGGAGTGAGGCTGCAAAGGGCATGCCAAGGGAAGTGTTCTGCTGTGCCAAGACTCGTGCTGCGCACGCTTTGTGGTTGGAGTGAGAAACAGGTTCCTTGGTGTTTTCTGCGAAACGCTTTAGCAGCCCGTTGGTGCTAGTATGGAGTCAGGGGATGGATGAAGCGGAGAGCCCCGTTTGGAGTGAGGCTGCAAAGGGCATGCCAAGGGAAGTGTTCTGCTGTGCCAAGACTCGTGCTGCGCACGCTTTGTGGTTGGAGTGAGAAACAGGTTCCTTGGTGTTTTCTGCGAAACGCTTTAGCAGCCCGTTAGTGCTAGTATGGAGTCAGGGGATGGATGAAGCGGAGAGCCCCGTTTGGAGTGAGGCTGCAAAGGGCATGCCAAGGGAAGTGTTCTGCTGTGCCAAGACTCGTGCTGCGCACGCTTTGTGGTTGGAGTGAGAAACAGGTTCCTTGGTGTTTTCTGCGAAACACTTTAGCAGCCCGTTGGTGCTAGTATGGAGTCAGGGGCTGGATGAAGCGGAGAGCCCCGTTTGGAGTGAGGCTGCAAAGGGCATGCCAAGGGAAGTGTTCTGCTGTGCCAAGACTCGTGCTGCGCACGCTTTGTGGTTGGAGTGAGAAACAGGTTCCTTGGTGTTTTCTGCAAAACGCTTTAGCAGCCCGTTGGTGCTAGTATGGAGTCAGGGGCTGGATGAAGCGGAGAGCCCCGTTTGGAGTGAGGCTGCAAAGGGCATGCCAAGGGAAGTGTTCTGCTGTGCCAAGACTCGTGCTGCGCACGCTTTGTGGTTGGAGTGAGAAACAGGTTCCTTGGTGTTTTCTGCGAAACGCTTTAGCAGCCCGTTGGTGCTAGTATGGAGTCAGGGGATGGATGAAGCGGAGAGCCCCGTTTGGAGTGAGGCTGCAAAGGGCATGCCAAGGGAAGGGTTCTGCTGTGCCAAGACTCGTGCTGCGCACGCTTTGTGGTTGGAGTGAGAAACAGGTTCGTTGGTGTTTTCTGCGAAACGCTTTAGCAGCCCGTTGGTGCTAGTATGGAGTCAGGGGATGGATGAAGCGGAGAGCCCCGTTTGGAGTGAGGCTGCAAAGGGCATGCCAAGGGAAGTGTTCTGCTGTGCCAAGACTCGTGCTGCGCACGCTTTGTGGTTGGAGTGAGAAACAGGTTCCTTGGTGTTTTCTGCGAAACGCTTTAGCAGCCCGTTGGTGCTAGTATGGAGTCAGGGGCTGGATGAAGCGGAGAGCCCCGTTTGGAGTGAGGCTGCAAAGGGCATGCCAAGGGAAGTGTTCTGTTGTGCCAAGACTCGTGCTGCGCACGCTTTGTGGTTGGAGTGAGAAACAGGTTCCTTCGTGTTTTCTGCGAAACGCTTTAGCAGCCCGTTGGTGCTAGTATGGAGTCAGGGGATGGATGAAGCGGAGAGCCCCGTTTGGAGTGAGGCTGCAAAGGGCATGCCAAGGGAAGTGTTCTGCTGTGCCAAGACTCGTGCTGCGCACGCTTTGTCGGTTGGAGTGAGAAACAGGTTCCTTGGTGTTTTCTGCGAAACGCTTTAGCAGCCCGTTGGTGCTAGTATGGAGTCAGGGGCTGGATGAAACGGAGAGCCCCGTTTGGAGTGAGGCTGCAAAGGGCATGCCAAGGGAAGTGTTCTGCTGTGCCAAGACTCGTGCTGCGCACGCTTTGTGGTTGGAGTGAGAAACAGGTTCGTTGGTGTTTTCTGCGAAACGCTTTAGCAGCCCGTTGGTGCTAGTATGGAGTCAGGGGATGGATGAAGCGGAGAGCCCCGTTTGGAGTGAGGCTGCAAAGGGCATGCCAAGGGAAGTGTTCTGCTGTGCCAAGACTCGTGCTGCGCACGCTTTGTGGTTGGAGTGAGAAACAGGTTCCTTGGTGTTTTCTGCGAAACGCTTTAGCAGCCCGTTGGTGCTAGTATGGAGTCAGGGGATGGATGAAGCGGAGAGCCCCGTTGGAGTGAGGCTGCAAAGGGCATGCCAAGGGAAGTGTTCTGCTGTGCCAAGACTCGTGCTGCGCACGCTTTGTGGTTGGAGTGAGAAACAGGTTCCTTGGTGTTTTTTTGCGAAACGCTTTAGCAGCCCGTTGGTGCTAGTATGGAGTCAGGGGATGGATGAAGCGGAGAGCCCCGTTTGGAGTGAGGCTGCAAAGGGCATGCCAAGGGAAGTGTTCTGCTGTGCCAAGACTCGTGCTGCGCACGCTTTGTGGTTGGAGTGAGAAACAGGTTCCTTGGTGTTTTCTGCGAAACGCTTTAGCAGCCCGTTGGTGCTAGTATGGAGTCAGGGGATGGATGAAGCGGAGAGCCCCGTTTGGAGTGAGGCTGCAAAGGGCATGCCAAGGGAAGTGTTCTGCTGTGCCAAGACTCGTGCTGCGCACGCTTTGTGGTTGGAGTGAGAAACAGGTTCCTTGGTGTTTTCTGCGAAACGCTTTAGCAGCCCGTTGGTGCTAGTATGGAGTCAGGGGCTGGATGAAGCGGAGAGCCCCGTTTGGAGTGAGGCTGCAAAGGGCATGCCAAGGGAAGTGTTCTGCTGTGCCAAGACTCGTGCTGCGCACGCTTTGTGGTTGGAGTGAGAAACAGGTTCCTTGGTGTTTTCTGCGAAACGCTTTAGCAGCCCGTTGGTGCTAGTATGGAGTCAGGGGATGGATGAAGCGGAGAGCCCCGTTTGGAGCGAGGCTGCAAAGGGCATGCCAAGGGAAGTGTTCTGCTGTGCCAAGACTCGTGCTGCGCACGCTTTGTGGTTGGAGTGAGAAACAGGTCCTTGGTGTTTTCTGCGAAACGCTTTAGCAGCCGTTGGTGCTAGTATGGAGTCAGGGGATGGATGAAGCGGAGAGCCCCGTTTGGAGTGAGGCTGCAAAGGGCATGCCAAGGGAAGTGTTCTGCTGTGCCAAGACTCGTGCTGCGCACGCTTTGTGGTTGGAGTGAGAAACAGGTTCCTTGGTGTTTTCTGCGAAACGCTTTAGCAGCCCGTTGGTGCTAGTATGGAGTCAGGGGCTGGATGAAGCGGAGAGCCCCCCGTTTGGAAGTGAGGCTGCAAAGGGCATGCCAAGGGAATTGTTCTGCTGTGCTAAGACTCGTGCTGCGCACACTTTGTGGTTGGAGTGAGAAACAGGTTCCTTGGTGTTTTCTGCGAAACGCTTTAGCAGCCCGTTGGTGCTAGTATGGAGTTAGGGGATGGATGAAGCGGAGAGCCCCGTTTGGAGTGAGGCTGCAAAGGCATGCCAAGGGAAGTGTTCTGCTGTGCCAAGACTCGTGCTGCGCACGCTTTGTGGTTGGAGTGAGAACAGGTTCCTTGGTGTTTTCTGCGGAACGCTTTAGCAGCCCTTGGTGCTTGTATGGAGTCAGGGGATGGATGAAGCGGAGAGCCCCGTTTGGAGTGAGGCTGCAAGGGCATGCCAAGGAAGTGTTCTGCTGTGCCAAGACTCGTGCTGCGCACGCTTTGTGGTTGGAGTGAGAAACAGGTTCCTTGGTGTTTTCTGCAAAACGCTTTAGCAGCCCGTTGGTGCTAGTATGGAGTCAGGGGCTGGATGAAGCGGAGAGCCCCGTTTGGAGTGAGGCTGCAAAGGGCATGCCAAGGGAAGTGTTCTGTTGTGCCAAGACTCGTGCTGCGCACGCTTTGTGGTTGGAGTGAGAAACAGGTTCCTTCGTGTTTTCTGCGAAACGCTTTAGCAGCCCGTTGGTGCTAGTATGGAGTCAGGGGCTGGATGAAGCGGAGAGCCCCGTTTGGAGTGAGGCTGCAAAGGGCATGCAAGGGAAGTGTTCTGCTGTGCCAAGACTCGTGCTGCGCACGCTTTGTGGTTGAGTGAGAAACAGGTTCCTTGGTGTTTTCTGCGAAACGCTTTAGCAGCCCGTTGGTGCTAGTATGGAGTCAGGGGCTGGATGAAACGGAGAGCCCCGTTTGGAGTGAGGCTGCAAAGGGCATGCAAGGGAAGTGTTCTGCTGTGCCAAGACTCGTGCTGCGCACGCTTTGTGGTTGGAGTGAGAAACAGGTTCGTTGGTGTTTTCTGCGAAACGCTTTAGCAGCCCGTTGGTGCTAGTATGGAGTCAGGGGATGGATGAAGCGGAGAGCCCCGTTTGGAGTGAGGCTGCAAAGGGCATGCCAAGGGAAGTGTTCTGCTGTGCCAAGACTCGTGCTGCGCACGCTTTGTGGTTGGAGTGAGAAACAGGTTCCTTGGTGTTTTCTGCGAAACGCTTTAGCAGCCCGTTGGTGCTAGTATGGAGTCAGGGGATGGATGAAGCGGAGAGCCCCGTTTGGAGTGAGGCTGCAAAGGGCATGCCAAGGGAAGTGTTCTGCTGTGCCAAGACTCGTGCTGCGCACGCTTTGTGGTTGGAGTGAGAAACAGGTTCCTTGGTGTTTTTTTGCGAAACGCTTTAGCAGCCCGTTGGTGCTAGTATGGAGTCAGGGGATGGATGAAGCGGAGAGCCCCGTTTGGAGTGAGGCTGCAAAGGGCATGCCAAGGGAAGTGTTCTGCTGTGCCAAGACTCGTGCTGCGCACGCTTTGTGGTTGGAGTGAGAAACAGGTTCCTTGGTGTTTTCTGCGAAACGCTTTAGCAGCCCGTTGGTGCTAGTATGGAGTCAGGGCTGGATGAAGCGGAGAGCCCCGTTTGGAGTGAGGCTGCAAAGGGCATGCCAAGGGAAGTGTTCTGCTGTGCCAAGACTCGTGCTGCGCACGCTTTGTGGTTGGAGTGAGAAACAGGTTCCTTGGTGTTTTCTGCGAACGCTTTAGCAGCCCGTTGGTGCTAGTATGGAGTCAGGGGATGGATGAAGCGGAGAGCCCCGTTTGGAGTGAGGCTGCAAAGGGCATGCCAAGGGAAGTGTTCTGCTGTGCCAAGACTCGTGCTGCGCACGCTTTGTGGTTGGAGTGAGAAACAGGTTCCTTGGTGTTTTCTGCGAAACGCTTTAGCAGCCCGTTGGTGCTAGTATGGAGTCAGGGGATGGATGAAGCGGAGAGCCCCGTTTGGAGTGAGGCTGCAAAGGGCATGCCAAGGGAAGTGTTCTGCTGTGCCAAGACTCGTGCTGCGCACGCTTTGTGGTTGGAGTGAGAAACAGGTTCCTTGGTGTTTTCTGCGAAACGCTTTAGCAGCCCGTTGGTGCTAGTATGGAGTCAGGGGATGGATGAAGCGGAGAGCCCGTTTGGAGTGAGGCTGCAAAGGGCATGCCAAGGGAAGTGTTCTGCTGTGCCAAGACTCGTGCTGCGCACGCTTTGTGGTTGGAGTGAGAAACAGGTTCCTTGGTGTTTTCTGCGAAACGCTTTAGCAGCCCGTTGGTGCTAGTATGGAGTCAGGGGCTGGATGAAGCGGAGAGCCCCGTTTGGAGTGAGGCTGCAAAGGGCATGCCAAGGGAAGTGTTCTGCTGTGCCAAGACTCGTGCTGCGCACGCTTTGTGGTTGGAGTGAGAAACAGGTTCCTTCGTGTTTTCTGCGAAACGCTTTAGCAGCCCGTTGGTGCTAGTATGGAGTCAGGGATGGATGAAGCGGAGAGCCCCGTTTGGAGTGAGGCTGCAAAGGGCATGCCAAGGGAAGTGTTCTGCTGTGCCAAGACTCGTGCTGCGCACGCTTTGTGGTTGGAGTGAGAAACAGGTTCCTTGGTGTTTTCTGCGAAACGCTTTAGCAGCCCGTTGGTGCTAGTATGGAGTCAGGGGATGGATGAAGCGGAGAGCCCCGTTTGGAGTGAGGCTGCAAAGGGCATGCCAAGGGAAGTGTTCTGCTGTGCCAAGACTCGTGCTGCGCACGCTTTGTGGTTGGAGTGAGAAACAGGTTCCTTGGTGTTTTCTGCGAAACGCTCTTAGCAGCCCGTTGGTGCTAGTATGGAGTCAGGGGCTGGATGAAGCGGAGAGCCCCGTTTGGAGTGAGGCTGCAAAGGGCATGCCAAGGGAAGTGTTCTGCTGGCCACGACTCGTGCTGCGCACGCTTTGTGGTTGGAGTGAGAAACAGGTTCCTTGGTGTTTTCTGCGAAACGCTTTAGCAGCCCGTTGGTGCTAGTATGGAGTCAGGGGATGGATGAAGCGGAGAGCCCCGTTTGGAGTGAGGCTGCAAAGGGCATGCCAAGGGAAGTGTTCTGCTGTGCCAAGACTCGTGCTGCGCACGCTTTGTGGTTGGAGTGAGAAACAGGTTCCTTGGTGTTTTCTGCGAAACGCTTTAGCAGCCCGTTGGTGCTAGTATGGAGTCAGGGGATGGATGAAGCGGAGAGGCCCGTTTGGAGTGAGGCTGCAAAGGGCATGCCAAGGAAGTGTTCTGCTGTGCCAAGACTCGTGCTGCGCACGCTTTGTGGTTGGAGTGAGAAACAGGTTCGTTGGTGTTTTCTGCGAAACGCTTTAGCAGCCCGTTGGTGCTAGTATGGAGTCAGGGGATGGATGAAGCGGAGAGCCCCGTTTGGAGTGAGGCTGCAAAGGGCATGCCAAGGGAAGTGTTCTGCTGTGCCAAGACTCGTGCTGCGCACGCTTTGTGGTTGGAGTGAGAAACAGGTTCCTTGGTGTTTTCTGCGAAACGCTTTAGCAGCCCGTTGTGCTAGTATGGAGTCAGGGGATGGATGAAGCGGAGAGCCCCGTTTGGAGTGAGGCTGCAAAGGGCATGCCAAGGGAAGTGTTCTGCTGTGCCAAGACTCGTGCTGCGCACGCTTTGTGGTTGGAGTGAGAAACAGGTTCCTTGGTGTTTTCTGCGAACGCTTTAGCAGCCCGTTGGTGCTAGTATGGAGTCAGGGGATGGATGAAGCGGAGAGCCCCGTTTGGAGTGAGGCTGCAAAGGGCATGCCAAGGGAAGTGTTCTGCTGTGCCAAGACTCGTGCTGCGCACGCTTTGTGGTTGGAGTGAGAAACAGGTTCCTTGGTGTTTTCTGCGAAACGCTTTAGCAGCCCGTTGGTGCTAGTATGGAGTCAGGGGATGGATGAAGCGGAGAGCCCCGTTTGGAGTGAGGCTGCAAAGGGCATGCCAAGGGAAGTGTTCTGCTGTGCCAAGACTCGTGCTGCGCACGCTTTGTGGTTGGAGTGAGAAACAGGTTCCTTGGTGTTTTCTGCGAAACGCTTTAGCAGCCCGTTGGTGCTAGTATGGAGTCAGGGGATGGATGAAGCGGAGAGCCCCGTTTGGAGTGAGGCTGGCAAAGGGCATGCCAAGGGAAGTGTTCTGCTGTGCCAAGACTCGTGCTGCGCACGCTTTGTGGTTGGAGTGAGAAACAGGTTCCTTGGAAGTTTCTCACTCCAAGCACAAAGCCGTGCGCAGCACGAGTCTTGGCACAGCAAAACACTTCCTTTGGCATGCCCTTTGCAGCCTCACTCCAACGGGGCTCTCCGCTTCATCCATCCCCTGACTCCATACCTAGCACCAACGGGCTGCTAAAGCGTTTCGCAGAAAAAACACCAAGGAACCCTGTTTCTCACTCCAAGCACAAAGCCTGTGCGCAGCACGAGTCTTGGCACAGCAAAACACTTCCTTTGGCATGCCCTTTGCAGCCTCACTCCAAACGGGGCTCTCCGCTTCATCCATCCCCTGACTCCATACTAGCACCAACGGGCTGCTAAGCGTTTCGCAGAAAACACCAAGGAACCTGTTTCTCACTCCCAAGCACAAAGCGTGCGCAGCACGAGTCTTGGCACAGCAAACACTTCTCTTGGCATGCCCTTTGCAGCCTCACTCCAAACGGGGCTCTCCGCCTTCATCCCATCCCCTGACTCCATACTAGCACCATCGGGCTGCTAAAGCGTTTCGCAGAAAACACCAAGGAACCTGTTTCTCACTCCAAGCACAAAGCGTGCGAGCACGAGTCTTGGCACAGCAAAACACTTCCTTTGCATGCCCTTTG
>NW_028289191.1:527500-625937 GCF_059628265.1 Tinamus guttatus | reverse complement strand
GCACCAATTTGCCCATTACTTCATGGGCCCATTACATTCATGAACTATTTTAAAATGGGCTGAGGTATGTGGATTGAAATATAAATGCAGCTGTGGGAGATTGGGAGAAAAAGGGGAAACTCAAAGCTGAGAAATTTAAATTCAGATCTCAAATAAACAGAAATTACTCCTCCTGATGTTAGTGGATATTTTAAAATGGATGTGACCACAGATCTAGATGCCTAAATGAAGAGTTCTAAATCCATATTTAGTCACCTAAGTAATGCTGGCTTAATTTCAAAATATATGTAGAACTGTAGCTCCCACTACTTTTAAAATAAGTTAAATATTTCTGGCAGGTCATTTTTACAAAGTTGTCTCAATATGGACTTATAAGCCTGACTATTTAAGCATGAAAGTCATAGTTATTATTATTTAATTTGACTGTTTCAGTACATGATACCTTCCGATGTGTGGCAAAAATATTATTTAGGTTCCTTTTCCAGTTATTGTACACTTGTGGTAAAGACAGACACAGTAGTGAGATTTCTTCTGTCAGTGGGAAAATCAAAGAGAGAGCTTGGCACAAGCCAAATGTTGTTGAGGTCTCAAGGACATAGGTGCTTAGTCCATTTGAAAAATAAATTTAGATGTTTAAATAAGGATTCAAGGGAGTCATTGTGGCTTACAACAAGGTCAAGAAGTTGATTTACTGAACTGTTAGCCAGTTAATGTATAATGTTTACCTTGAATTTATTGACTTGGGTGGAAATTTTTTGCCAGAAAACAACTAAAGAAGAGACAGAAATGCCTCCACTCATTACCCTAAATCCCTGGGTCTGTAGTAATATTCAAAAAGCCTTCAGCGAGAAGATATAAGTGCTATTCAGGAAATGATTTCATGAATGAAACTGACAATTTGTTTATAACACATTTGAATATAATATATTTGTATGATAGAGATTAAAAAATCTAATCTAATAGATTAGAAAGAGGACTGGACTAAAATATCCTGTTTCCTGTGTGCTCTATACATGCCTAATATCAAACCACTGTAATATGAAACTTAGCCTCTCCTGCATTTGGCACACTTTTTCTTCATTTAAAAGTTTGAAAAATTAATGCTTATGCATGTTAGCTAAAAATGTTTTGTTGATTTCAATGAAGCAAAGATACAACCCGTATATAACCATTTCAATAACACTTTCTTTCTTTTATGAGTTTTTTTTTGGTTATAGTTTAGACAGCGCTTTGTACTACAGCCACAGAAAAGCATGTTTGGTTGGTGTGAATCGGTATTGCTAGGGTGAATTTGTACTGAAATGGAGTTGCAGCAACTACCGTCAGCCATTTCCATCTGAATTGTTTCCTGATTATGTATATACACATACATACATCTGTATGAATACGGACAGATCTAGGACAGACCCTAGATTTATTGACTAAGTGAAATTCAATGATTCAATAAAGGAAAAAGAGGGAAAAGATTATATACCTCTGAAGACCATAAAGAACTTTGCTGAATTTTCAAGGCACTGAAAAAAAACCAGTAAAATTGCATCTTTCTTTCAAGGGCACTTCATGCATCCTTGGGCCAGCAACTCCTTAAGTAGATTAGAAGAATGATAGACAAGTGTCCCTTCACTTTAAACAAGTATGAAGACAAGAGGACTGACATAAAGTATATGCATCCCACACGATACAGAGAAGAGAAACACAAAATTAGCAGCAAGGAGAACAATAAAGCCTGTTGTGTTCAGAAGAAAAAGGTGTAACAGAATAATAGCAGGAAAAGTGAGCTTATGCAACTTTAAATAAAGATTTTAAAAGACTTTACTTGACAAAACTATTTTTGTACAGATTAATGACAGAATGATTTTATTTTAGAGTCTGATGAGATGTAGGGCTAAAGCAAATGTTCTTTGAAAACGTACAAGTAGTCTAATGTGTGGAAGAAAAAAAAAACGTTATGCCCCTTCCATCTGCAAAACTATGGTAAGTTACTGAATGGGTGCTTTTTCTAGATGTATTTTCTATGCTTAGCTTTGAAATTGTTTGATTTTTAGCATTTGATATCACACAGTAATTACATTTAGTACCAAAATATTTTAATATAGAGAAGGCAAATCTTACATATAATGAATTAAACAGATGCATATTTCTTTTAATGGATCATAGACTGAAGACACAGATTGACTGAGAAGGAATTGTACCTTTGTGGGCTGTTTGTTTTTCAAGCACTATGGCTAAGATACTGCATGTTCTGATGCTGGCATTTCCCAAACATACTTCTTTTAAAGACTGAACCTCAAACCACTTGCAGTTAATCATCAGTAAACACAACAAAAATGTTTTGATATTTATGAAAAGTTGTCCTAAACTCTCTGATGTTATGTATATATACATACATATATTTCACAGATAGGTTTGGAAGTGCTTTGCATACAGACTTTCTTGTGGCATTTTACTCTTCAAATTCCACCTTCAGACTCAATGCAGAAGTGAAGAAAATGTTTTTAGAACCTCAAACAGCATATGACGCAGATACAGGTTTAGAAATCAATGTCACCAGAAAGAAGCGCATTGTGTTTTTAAATCAATTTTTTTCACTCTACTTTCCTTTCCTCTTCCAGCCATAACATCAGCACAGCGACAGTAGCTTTCTCTATTCTCTACAGAATTCTGAAAGAAATTGAATTCAGCGTTTTAGGGTGGATCCACCTATGGAGTCAGATTTAGAGCAAAGTCACTGTCTGAGTTCTTCTAAATTGAAGGACTGGCAGTTGCATACAGTTAGACCCTGTCTCATTTCCCTTTTTTTTTTTTTTAGCTAACTCAAGTACCACTTGTTTGTTGTATATCGTTTGTCTGTGTGTGTGTGAGAGAGAGAGACAGAGAGAGAGAAAGATAGAGAGAGAGAAAATGCTCTGGAGGTTATGTTACTTCATTTCTGCAGAGAAATGGTTCATGAAATCTTAATGTATATCAAAGTAGCTGCTACTTTGTCAAAGGAAGAATGTTTATTTCTGTTCTTAATATTCCAATTTAAAACACATTTTTGTTACTTTTCCTTTTCTATTTTCATCTGTTTCTTTAATATTAGGCTTGCATTTTTTTCTAAAAAATTGTTAGTAAAGAGGAAGGTCATTGAGAAATTGTTAGATATTAATATGAAGAATTTCACAAAAATGGTGTGCTATTGGGGCTCTGTTCTTGAATTCAATGAAAAGTTTTAAAGATCTTGCATTTGAGTAAAGCTGCTCACTTATTCGACACAGATTCCCATTTATCATGCAACATAAAACTCTGCTTGCCAGCAACAAGTCTTCCTACTGCCTTTTCAAGCATTTGTATTTTAACAATTATTTTTTGTTAAAGCACCACAAATAACTTAAAAGCCAGATGTATAGATGTATTTTCCTCTAGTCTTCTGCAACAATCAAGAATATTCTCTATGCAAGGAAAAAATCAGCAAAAAAGACCTAATAAAAACAAGAAAACTGGGAGGGACTGGTAGCCTCTCTCTGTTATGGTTTGTAGTGAGAAAGAAGCCTAAGATGGTACTTACAGGATCTCAAGTCTTCTGCGAGAAAAAATGGATTCTGGATCTCTCACAACTCCTTTGACAAAAATATTGAATATTAGCAACTTCATTAAGAACTTTTTCTGTTTTCTGATGGTTAATGTACCAAATGAAGAAGATCATTGCTATCTGCAAGCATCAACTGGGGACACACACCCTTCAGTCTATACCAGAGGCAGGTATTTGGCACTAGAGAGCGGACTCAAAACACAGTCCTTGCACTGATCACAAGCCAGGGGCACTAGCTCCTTTGGCAGAGAATTGCAGAAGTTTGATTACATTCAGAATGAAAACATAATTCCAGATTTCAGAACTTCCTGATGGAACAAAACCTCCATTTTCTAATCCAAATCAGTGAGCCAACATGATCCTCCAGTTTATTAAGGAATGAAGTAAATTAAACCCTTCAAAGTATGGTGATGCTTTTTTATTTTATTTTGTTTTATTTTATTTTATTTTATTTTATTTTATTTTATTTTATTTTATTTTATTTTATTTTACTCCATTTCCCTAAATACCACCTTCATTTCTGTTAAGCTTCCTCAAAAATGGTCAACCACTTTCATTAGCATTTCTTTACATAGGAATGAAACAGTCTTCTACTCCAAACTTTCACCAAGTCTCAAAATATAGTCATTATAAATTTGTTGTTTCTGTTTTAAAACAAAATTCATTATAAATTTGTTGTTTCTGTTTTAAAACAAAATGGAAATACAGACTTGCACTTCATGTTCTTTCATACTCGCATTCATTTCATCTTGGCATAGCGCTTCAAAATTTCTGGTTGTGGGGACAATAGTTTAGATTTCTAGTACCTTGATTTGCAATGTACTGATGTATTCTGAATGCCAAAATGTGACGATGCTAAATAAATGTGCTAATTGCAGGGCGATTTTACATTTTTTCAGATGCTCAGGGAGGTATGGAATTAGAAATTGCTCTTTGATACTACTCATAATATCACAACTATTATCTAACCTGCTTTGTAAACAGAATAAAAAATTGATAATTAATGTTAAGTATCCATTTAAATATGCATAAATGGAACAGTAACAAAGTAATCAAAAATGAAATAGTAATTTCAGAGGAATATTGTTCAGCAATTTGCTAAAGTATAATAGGAAAAATGAAAACTATGCAAAGTGAGGGAATGAGAATTTATGTAAGTGGGAAAAGAAATAGGAAGAGAGAGAAAATGGTATTATTGTATACTACAAATATATATAATAAAATATTAAACTGTTAGTAGCACTTTAAAGGGGGGGTTCTGAATATTGATTTATATATATAATTACAAAGCTTCCAGGGATAGTTTTTATGTTAATTGAATTTACATTGATTATTAAAAGCCTGTTTATATAAAATGAGTAACTACATAACTGTTTTATTTCTATTACATAGTTGTTAAACCTTAATAAATACCTTTTTAGGAATGATTTGCTGTTTAATTACCATACAATAGGGCTCTTCTTAAAACTAAATTAAACCCCTATTTGAGGCACTTAATTTAAAATATTAACTAAATGTGCATACCTGCAAGGTGGTAATTTCAGATTTGTGGTAGCAGTCAAGGTCTAGTAATTCTGCAATGCTAAGGTTAGAAAGCACTGAACTCAATTCACAGGTAGGTGACTTTTAACACAGTTTGCCAAATATACATGCCCAAGCACAAGATAAAAGTCCTTCCTACTGTTATTATTTCTTTTTTTTTATTACTTTTGAAATAAATCACTGACAGAATTGCTAAAATGAGACATCCTTTTTTTCCTGTTGTTATTGTTTCAGATGTGTTTCAGATGGCAAATATTTAGCCAAAAATGATTAATAGAAATCTAAAGTTTCATTTACTATCTGGGAAATTTCCATCTTAAGAAAATGAAAACTTCTGGAGTAAGCCCAATTTCATTTTTCTTGCAGACTAAACTTTCTTCTGTCCCTTGCAATATGCACAAACCGTACTTGAGGTCTTCCACTGCTTCGTGGTCTGGTCCTTCAGCCACTGAGAGCAGAAGAAAGAAACAAAGAACATCATGCTGCCATAGCGCACTTGAACTCAGAGCACATCAGTCTACTCCTAACTTTGCCGTTAAACTTAACTTGTGACTGTGCTCAAGCCTGTTACTTAGGTTCATATCTAGAATGAAAAAGATATAGGGCTGAGAAAAACCTGAGCCCACCTGCCTGAAGATACCTGGGTTCAGCCAACAAAAATACTCCATCATCAAGACTGTGTGCCTAGACCTAGAAAGCAAACAACTATGTCAATAGGGAAAAATCCCAAAGCTGTTCCCAAAATACGCTTGCAAGGGATTCCTCTGTGCCCCTGGATTCTCATGCTACATTCCATGTTTCGTAGGGAAGGAGATATTACATGGCTAACGTAGCTGGTGACCGTGGCACTCCTTTGCAGTCCCTCCCAGACCTCCAGATAGAGTATAGCTGAGAGATGTCGACAAGGGCTTTTTGGAAGTTTTGTTTTCCTTCTAATGCAAATGCTAGGAAAAAAATGAGGAGATTTTTAGAAAATAGAACTTCAATATTCCAGAAAGCTCTATACAGAAGTGATACTTTCCATTTGGTTAAACTAACATATTAGACCAAACAACAAACAAATTCCAAGCAAAACCATTTGGATGACAAACCCAGTACTTAAAGGGCCCCAATTTGAAGTTTCCACATAACTGCAATTCACTCTCTTGTGCGTAGTGATTCTTCTTTTCCTTTTTTTTTTTTAACCTAACTGTTTTTCTTCCTTTTGATTTCCACATCGTTAGTGGGCTCAGATGAGCAGCTCCCAGGCTGAAAGAGACCACCAAATTTGGGACTAGTGGGAACCAGTGTTCCCAGTACTGCCAAACTCCCCAGTAAGTCATGGAGCCAAGCATCCCATGCTGGGAATTTCCCACAGGCACCTCAGAACCATAAGGAGCTTGAGGGGCATTTCTGTCATGCTCCTAATTCTTGTTATGTCTCTTCCTAACAGAAAACCCAATTACCTTTGCTATAGGGCATTTTCAGCTTGAGTTGCTTGACTCCTGCAGAGCTACAGACTATGTCCAAGTTCACTCATCCTCACTCATCCTAGTAAACTACCCCTCTGCATTAAGGGCACAGTCCCAACCACTCAAGTGCTGAAGCCTGAATTTACAGGAGCAATGCCTTCTGGCATTTGTGATTAAGGAGAGGAAAACCTTTTTTAAAAAAACTCTTACTTCCAAGATGACATTAAAGAAAGATTGAAAAGAATATTAATGAACTGCACATGGGCAAGAATATTTCAGAACTTGTTACAGGAATAAAACACAGTGAGTAGGACATGACCCTGGTGTTATCTTGGGTGGGATAAAGCATTTCTAAGAATATTGTGTGGAGAAGCTTTGGCAGAGCACAAATGGAAAAGATACAGAAATATGGCATTTGGAAGATTAAAATACATGTTGTACATGTGCTTCTTGCAAAAGGACTCCAGTAATTTTGCATTAATGAAACATCACTTTTGTTTTGATTTGAGAAACTGAATAAGGCAGAAAAAAGTATCATCCATTAACCCAAGATTTTTATTTCAAGTAGCTGTGAAATAAGGAGCAATTTTTTTTTTCCTAATGCAACAAAAGAAATAAGGTTGGAACCTCCACCTGTGACTATTATCATTTTTTAAGTGCTCAATTAATTTTGAAAGAATCACAAGATGTGCCTCATGTACATAACAAATCTTCCTGGGTCATATTTTGCAGGAATAAACCATAGACTAAAAATGGTTTGTAATAGTGTTAGGGACCAGCTCCCACAAATTAATTTTCTCATTTATTTTACTTAGGTTTTTACTTCATATCTTAAAAGGAGTTTATGAGCTTCAAACTATACCTAATATGCTTGATACAAATATAGTTATCTTTTTGTCACAGTGTAACCTGCTTTTTTTTATGGAGGCAACTACATAAAATACTGCAGTTTTAATCAAAGAAAATGGAGTCGATTTTTCCAGGCACTCTTGTTCTTGGGGGACTACAAGTTATATTCTTTGTTGATACATGCTTGGTTTGTCTAGTTAAAAAAAAAAAAAAAAAAAAAAAAAAAAGGAAGTCCAAAGTCTTAAGAACAAGGCAGCAAAAAGTATCACATATTAATCTATTAATTTGACTTCAAGTTGCAGTGAAGAAAAGCAACAACAATGTAGCCAAAGTTACGTAGGCTGAAATGCAATGCAGAAAGAGAGTGCTGATGAGAAGGCCCAGCAAGCTGGCTGAGACAGGCAATTAGCTGCCATAGCAGAATGGTGAGGCATGCAGGAGCAAAGTACATAGCACAACACAAGGACAGAGTGCTCACGAGGCTATGAGAAACTGGTTTGTACTGGAACCGACTGATGTCTGTTAGCAGAGAGTTGTGCACTCAAGTAAGTTTTTCATAAGAAGCAAAAGTTCAGGTCAGATACTTGCATTCACTAATATAGCAAAGTTGGCAAAAAGACGCAGCTATTCTAAACTGTCTACAACTGAGCTGCCTGTTCAGATATTGCAAAGTAGGGAGGATGGGTTTTTAAATGAGAGGACCAAAAGGAATCTCAGCATTGCAGAAGAGATTGCTAAAAATGAAAAAAGAGAGGATGGACTTTCAGATTCCAGTGGCTGAGAGAGGGTGAAAGCCTGAACCTTAAAAAAAAAAAAAAAAAGCTGAACAGAACAGGACAGAGAGGGACCTACATAACATCACCTGATTTACCTAAATACAAAACCTTTATTCTACAAAATTACATTCTGTCATCCTCTTAGTACTTCTGATTTTCTTCTCCTTCTTAATTTACTTTTTTCTTTAAGCTTTTGTGTTTGTAGCCAGGTGTTGCCAAGCAATGAAAATGGAGGAACTTTTTTTTTCAGCATTTTAATTGGTTTGCTTCTTTTGCCCCACCTGAATGTTTAGTGAAAGGCTCAAGAAACTTTTAAAAGTCAAAAGTTGCTTTGAAAATGAGCTTGATGAGTTCCATATTTCTAAAACTTATTTAATTCATTAGTATTACACAATCATGTTTAACACCTTTAAGCTGCTTTGCCAATTTATTCCACCAAATTAACAAACTTAGCAGCAAGTACTACATGTGAGAGGGATCAGGAAGTGTGTAGTCCCTGACAAAATAAAAGTATTAATTAAAATGTCACATTAAAACAATCCATTAATGATGGTACTAAAAGATGAATTCTAGAATGCAAGATAGTGTAATAATTTGTTAATTACATAGTAAGTGTAGTAATTATTTAATTTTAAAGGACTGAAATGGATGGCGCTTGATTACAATGGAAATATTTGTAAAGCTGTTACTCCAATGAGGAAAAATCAGATTTTATATAAATCATGTATATAAAGAAAGTAAATGTTAACTGAAAGATGGTATTATAATGTGCCTACTGATTGATATAGAAAAATGAAGTACTCAAAAAAGAACTGCAAACAAAACTATGGAAGTAAAAATGATTTCACAATTTTTAATTATGATTTATAATTATTATTAAACTTATGATTTATGATTATGGTTTATGATTTAGCTTTATGATCAAAGCTAAATGAAAACAATTCAGTTTTGCAGACACACATGTGGACACAGTGTCTATAGTTAATTGTTACTTTGGATGGCAGAGTGTAAAACAGTTTTCAGCCTTCTATGATCCAAGGACAGAAATGTTTTTATCCAAGCACTTCAGTTTCTATAATCTAATAATGTCTTTTGGCATGTTTAAATATTAAAAGAGCATTTCCTTTGAGGCTACCTTTTATAAGGACATAAAGTAAAATAAAGTGGATTGTTGTAATATAGCACTTAAGAAAACTAGTTTCAGTGTGATGAGTACAGGCGTAGTGCATTGTGCAGGTGTACATGAACATCTATTCTATCTCAATGCCCTAGCAGTTGCCCAATTTAAATCCTCAAAACACTGCTGCAGTGCCAACTAACTTCAAAATTACTTCCACCAACATTCTCATGTTCCTGAAACTTATCTCTTGTATTGAACCACGGAGACAAATCTGGTCTGCATTCTTAAGAGACCTCTCTTGGGTCAAGCCGGTATTAAACAAAGTTGGAGTAGGAATTCTGCTCATTTTGTTCACAAATCATTGAAAAGCAGAAGACCAAAAAGCCAATTCTCACTTTTTTTGAAGACATTTTATGTCGACTTTCACTTCAAGAAAAAGTATTCCAAGAGTTATTACTGAAATATGTGGGTAGCAGAGGATGTTTGAATATTCTCCACCCTTTGATGCTCTCCTGTTTTGCATGGGATCTCTCAGTATACATCTACTTGCTAGTAGGTATGACTCCTATGGAGTCAGGGTATTAGGAGAGCCTGGTTTCCCTGTGGTAATGAATCCTTAAACACACTTACGCTAGGATAGGAGCTGGCCCTGGTCCTAATAATCTCTTCTGAAATAAAACAAAGTTTCTTTCTGTCAGGAGCTTTCTGTAAACTGATCAAGCTAATATCACATCAACATGCGAAGGCACCTCACTTTTGTCTCTTATCAGATTTCTCTGGAATTCTAGTCACTGGAAAAAATCTCATGAGAGCATTTATTGTGTTTCTGTATCAGTTCAAACCAGAAATTAATATTAATTTTTGTTGCTGAGATGCAGAGCACATAGACCGAGGTAATGTTTTTACGTACAAGGAATTCTTACAGCATTCAACGATCTGGTCAGGTATGAAACACCAGGGTAATATGTCTCCAGTGTCTGTACTGATGGCAGCTACTCCTGTGCAACAGGGTGCTAACAGCAACTAAGAATAGATGATCATTACATCACCCAGTTTAAAATGATAAATTTAAGGACAGCTGCACAATATGCAGTAAGCAAAATATGCAGATGTGTTTGATTGTATTTTGTGCTTTCTCTAGAGTTTCAAATGTGATAAGGAATACATTGGGGAATTTAACTGTCTTCAGAGCTTTTTTTTTTTTTTTTTTTTTTTTTTCATTTTCTAGCCAAATGGAAAAATAGTACAGAACCGTTTTGAGCTTGGAACTGTTACTATAAACAGTTCCATAAAAAAGATTGTAAGCCCCAAATTTCTTCATATTCCTAATATAAATAAACTAAATATATTCATAAAAATAACATTTCAAAAAACAATTGGAGGGAATTAGATTCTCTTATATTTATTTTATAATTGAAGTGACTGCCTAAGAATAAGTAAACCCAAATTATTTACTTTCAACTCAAATTATTACAATTGCACATGTGGAACAAGTGACATCAGCTTTCTGTAATCTTTTGAGAACTGTCTGTGTAGAAATAGAGTTCATGCTGTGCTGTTCTAAACAGGATGCATGCAACCATTACAATGGGATGCAGAGAACATGCCATGCTAGCCTTGGTTAATGAAGACAATTTGATGGTTTAAGGAAGATTAAAAAATCCTTTTGGCCTGTTTGCTAAACTGTTGTGAAAGTGTATTTTAGTTTCCACTGGTCCCCAGGCATCTTGAAATAAAGGGATCCACTAAGATTGTTAATGAACAGATTAATTGAGGAAGCAATGACATCTGTCTGGACTTAAAATTTAAATGATCCCTGAGAGCTGCCATGTGGAAGGCTAAATTGCACATACTGCAGAATTTTAAAACATTACATGTGATTATAAAAAATGATGTTTTGCATGAGAATTTACGGGGGAAAATGCACATTTTACAACCTCATCATAGAATGTTTTTCAGAACGTTTTAGAATAAAATATAATGCAAATATCCACTCATCCCTATATTGCATACAGATCTATGATAGTTCACCTTTCCAATGGTTATATTTTAATGTAAAAATAAGATGTAATCTAGTTACAAAGGATTGCAGGTTACTCAAGAAAAAAAACACAAAGTGCCAGAAATGCTTCAAGTATTCAAAGAAATTCTCAAGTAAAACTATCCTTCAGCACAGTGATAGGGAAACTGCCAAGTGGAAAATTTGGCAGAGTGTGCTTGCAGACAAGATTTTTAGAGGGTCCTGCAAGACTTGCATTCCCCTCAGGAGATTCTCCCAGGAGTTACTTGACTAGATTCATAGTGGAAGTGCTAGGTTAGCTGAGACACATGTCTTTGGCACAGTGAATTATCTCACATTTAAACTGTAGCTCTCATGAGGCAAGGTGTTAAAATCACAGAGTGAATTCTGATGTTTATGTGAATGAACAGTTTGGGTTTGTTCCAGGCATACAGGAAGGACCAACTTTTAAGAAAATTTCAACTGAGGATAAAAATGCCAATCAGTTTCAAATAGAATTCAAGATTGTCATGTGTCATCCTTCCAAACACCAGAATTTTCATTCCACAAAGGAAAAAAATAATCTAGAAGAAACAAAAAATAATGAAATGTCAGAAAGGTTTCTCTGGACATGTCTGGATTTCACTAACATCTGTATTCAGTTAATCATATAATAGTGAAAACCAGCACTTAATTGAAGAAAGTTTCCCAAGAAGCAACTTAATATTTGCTTTCAGCAAACTGGACATTTTCTTTCTTTTTTTTTTTTTTAAAAAAAAAGGTGAAAAATTGCTAATGCGTAGGGACATAACGATTTCAATGAGAGTTTTACAGATTCTGTCCTTTGTTGCCCAGGTGTAAATCATTTGGAATAGCAAGCATATTTGTTTGGAAGATTACATGACAAGAGCAGGTTTCAAACATAACATGCTCTCTTGTATTCTAAAGAAGCCTCTGGATATTTTGAAGTCATATTATGTGGAATGCAGCAATGCTATATCTCCATTTAAATTTCCTGATTATTTTTTTACACTTTCATATTCTCAGTGCTCATCTCATATCACTGAAATAAAATATCTATATATATTTATTTATCCATGGACTTACGGATTTTAGGTGAGAAGGAACTACTAAATGATATGATTTTCCAAGAACTAGGAATTAAAGAATTTCTTCTACTAAACATCCAGTCTTGAGTTGAAAATAAGAAGCAAATTTGGTATTTAATTGTGAGCATGTTAAGCCAAAGCAATACTGGGAAAGTCAAGAAAATATATGAAGGCCGTTAAAGATATTTTCAAGCTAAAATCTTGGGTGTTGTGGATCTCAGGCACATATAGAATTCACTGCAAGTTAACTTTTTTATTTAATACATTTTATTCACATACTGTGTGGTTTTAATCTTGTGCATGATTTTGTGAGTTGATTATATACCGCAATCTAGTCAAGCTCTTGACCTGTATAAACATTTCAAACAATTTAAAATCTCTAAATCTTTCCATTATGGTTTTCTTTAATAACTTTTTTATTATTATTTTCAAAGATCTCTACTTTTTAAGCCTGCATAGAGATGTTGATGCCATCTGTATATTCGAGTGATTATATTGTGGTGAGTCACTGCGACTGTCACAAATACCTTACCAAGGGGAGTTGCTGTTTTCAGATTAACTCTGCTCTGCAAGGGTATGTAAATATCAGTTTACCCTCTTTTGATACAGCAGTTCACTGGGGTGCTCACAGTGGACTGTCTTTCTGTTATGAACCATAAATTCTTTTTAGATGTGTTCTCTATATGGAAAAATCTGTTTTCTGGCAACAAATTATTTTGACCCCAAGGTTGGCTGTATTAAACCACATTTTTGTATGAATGGACCAGACAGCTGAATGTAATCATATATCTAAGAAGCTGGATCTCTTTCAGTGACAGCCTACGATCTGCAATTTACCAGTCTTTGTCATATGCAAGGTTTATACAGATATTTAATTCCAAATGGTAAAACAAAATCCTGGCCTAGAACTAAGCCCTAAGAAACTCTGGTAGAAGAATTTCCTTTTGACTTTCTTTCTGACAAGTGCTTTTGGTCCTCCTTTGCTTTGTCATATCATGCGACTTTATATTTGCTTTATTGGAGTTATATGGCATTATTTTTTCATAATAGCATACAGAACTAATTTAAATACTTTTCCAAATTCTATATACATACCATCTAAACAGTTGAATTTATCAACAACTGTTATTCCTGTTAAACCTTTAGCAAATGTACTTGAAGTCATAAATAAGAGCAATGGATAGAAGTCACTTGAGTTCTCACATGATAATACTTGTCTAATTATTTACCAGGATGAAAAAAATAGAAAATAAATTAAATTGCTTTTTTTTTCCCTTTTTCTTTCTTTCTTTTTTAGTGGAAATATATTTTAAAAGAAAAAAGAATTTGACAGTACCCAATGAAAGGCACAAATACTGAACAGGGACCCAGAGCCTACATTCTCCAAAGTTTATTTACATTCAGGTAAATCATCACCTTCCCTTGTATTTGAACTGAGCTGACATTCTTTCTTGATACGTCTTCTCAGCCCTGCTAGAGATTTCAAGTTCTCTAATAGGTGTTCAAGATTCAGCATAATAAATAATTAGTATGCTATAGCTTGTTGAAGATGCTGGTATATGAAAATTGTTACTCAATTGGAGTTTTTTTTATTCGTTCATTCTCAGTAATAATGTATGAACTACCAGAGATGCATATTTTGTTTGGTATTATATCCAAACATTCTTATTACAAAGTCAGATTTTTCTTAAAGTTATCAATGTGGTAATGCTGCCAAGGCATAACACTAAACACTTTGACAGTATAAATCAAAGTCCCTTTATCTTCCAATCCATCAGTACATTTCTTCCTTTAAAATTTATTGCACTGGCAGTTGAAAATGTGGGGGGAAAGCCAGCTACTGTAAAGATTTACATCACTAATATATTTTGCAGGATGAACAATGCAGAAAGAGATTTTCTGTGTGCATGTGTGTGAGAGAGAGAAATAAATGCACTGGACAATTATAATAATCAGGTTGCTATTCATTCTATTATAATTTCCCTTTCCTTTTACATATTGCTATGGCTTATTTTGCTTTAACATTAATATTGAATATCAGCTGAAAGCTTTATTTCATTTTTAAAGGCAAAATTCTAGCCATAAATACTTCTGATCATTTCTGTTCTCCCTGACAAAAAAAAAAAAAAAAAAAAAAAAAAAAAAAGTGAGATAATAGCCTGGAGAATCCTAAGGAAAATCAGGGACTGGGGAATGAAGAAAGGTATATTCACATAGTATAGTTTTTGGTTATCATCTTTTTTATATATATAAGAAATCAAAATAAGCAAATAAACTGGCAATACTGGGTGATGCATAGGACAATTATTAATGGATTAGGACTAACTCTTCATTATAATTCTGTTCTTGGTGGGTGAGGTTCCTCAGCAGATGTTTCTGATCACCTCATATGAAAAAAGCAAAATTCTCAGTCTGTACTCATTTAATTGAGTCTGAAATTTGTCTACTGTAGATGAAAAGTTAGACTTATGATTTTGTAATGCATGATTTAATATTTGTAGATATAGGCCCTGTGTTTTAAAATGAATTAGGCGTTGCCAGACCCATTGCTTCAAGGCTGAGGTAATTTACACCTCAGAGATGAAATGAAGAATTTTTGCTCCACTGAGGTTTTCAGTATTTCACAACAGTTCTGCAACTAACTGAGCACACAACCTTTGCGTTTTTGCAGAAATAATAACAACAAAAAGAAACCCAGAACTTTACCTCCATCCAGTATACGGCCAATGCCTCATCCATATCCAAAACTTAAATTGCTGTTTGCAAAGATGCATCTAGAATTTTGAAGTACACCTTCTTTCATACAAAGTAAATGCCCTAAAGACTGGATAGGTAATAAATCTTTAGGTTTACTATGTTGTAGGTGGTGTTTTCTACACAACATACACAAAAGACAGGTGACATTTTTTCAGAACAGTATTTAAACAAATCAACACCATCTCTGGTGAATGTGGACCTCTTTCACCTCCATCTATACAGGCTTGACAAGCACCAGTGGGCATCAACTGCCCAGAACTGCATGTGTCAGAGTGGCTTAGACCAGTGATGGAACTATACTTGCTTTTTGAAAGTCAATGGCTTTTCAATGACCATCAAGTCCATTTGTCAGGGAGCAGCAGAAGTGGGGCTGCTCCACAAGAGAACGAGCTGGGAGTCAAGAGCAAGCCCAGTACAGACCATGCCCTCTTCAGTGCTGCAACCGCTGAGGCAGAGTACTGATAACATGGTGCATCAACAGTCCCAGACAAGGCAAGGTGATAAACCAGGTCCACAGTACATCTAGGGAGGCCAGTCAGAGGCAGCAGTAGGTTGGGATGCAACACAAGTTAGAGGTTCATTCCAAAGACAGAAAGAGATACAGGGCTAGATGCAGGAATACAGATGACATGGCTCAGGCCAAATCTGGGCTCTCCAGGGCTGCACTTACATGGAGCACCTAGGTGGGGAACCCAGAAAAAGCTGGTCAGGGTCCTTCAGGTCTGTTGGTGCAGACCAGAGCCATGACATGACTATTCTTGTCCATGCTACAAAATTATTGAATGATGCTCTAGGTGACCCTGCGTGTGCAGGGTGGTTGGACTAGATGATCTCTAGAGGTCCCTTCCAACCTTAAGCATTCTATGATAGAGAGACAGATCCAAGCCTTTCTAAAATATACCTTTAAAAGATTTAGGAAAAGAAAGAGTAAATATAAAGTTGACTTCAAATTTTTGGCAGAGCTTTCTTCAGAATTTGGAATTATGCTACTGCAAATGCCTAGAATTTTTGCTTCTTTTGGGGTGGTGAGGAGGTAAATATTTCTCTCTGACATACAGTATTTTGGAATCAAGATCCAGACATTTTTGCACCTGAGTCCCCTTAAATTCAGATCATGTAAGCTTTCTTAAAAGCATACCTAAACCAAACTGATGGTACTGAATTTATTTCCTCAGTGATGATTACAGCTGTCATCAGACCATGAGAAATATGTTTTCTATATCCTTGGCATCCCAATTACATTTTAAATATCACCCCAAATATGGTTTCTACGTCTTTGGCATCCCATTTACTTGACACATTTTAATCATCTGCACAAAACTCATGTTAGTAAGTGCTTATATATTCAGGGTTTCTAATTTGCTCTTACTTAGCCTTCCATTTGTGTCCTACTGTAGCTATTATTTTATCCAGTGGTGACTATTTATCTTGCACCTGCAGTTTATAACTATGAACCTGTAGAAAGCAAAAACACACTGGAAAGTAAGTCAGCTAGCTGGTCAGGAGCTGCTTGAAAAACCTTGTCTAGTGTTACCTTAATACCTGGTCAAGTTACTGACAGAAAAGGCAATATCTCACTTCTATCATAATATAATCATTCATTATTATTATTTCCACCATTGTGATGGTTTGTACAGAGATATGTTTCAAGCATATGCAAAAACATAGCATGAAAGATGGACTCTACCCATGCTAGCGTACAGAGTGAGATGACAGTCAGCTCATGGATAAATGGAAAAACCTGAATAAAATACTAATTCCATTCCAGCTGAGATGAATCTCTGCTTAACAAAATAATCTCCCACCTCACTCCTTGTTTTAAAGGTTACTTTAATTTTCCCTTCAGAAAATTTCAACAGTTCATGAAATTATTCCTAGAATGATTCTTTTTGTGTAGATTTTTCTACCTCTTGATCTAAATCTGCTTCATAAGAGTGGGAAGACAGTCACTTACTGTTTGATCTACTGTTTGTTTTGATTTTTTTTTCTTTCTGAATATATTAAAAATTTATGTTTCAAAGTTTATTGCTGACTTTTGCCTTGCCTAGCAATTTTTGTTTATCTTGAAAATTATTCTCATAATTGTATGTCTCCAAATATTTTTCATATGCACCTTTTATCCTTTTTCGATTAGTCTTGTGGAATTTCAGTCTTCATTGCATTGTGTAGAACTTTTTGAAAAGAAAATAGTGTAATAGTCCCTGATACCTCTTCATCAGAGAACTTCAGCTGTATTAAACCTTAAAGTGACACCAATGTTCATTATAACATGTTTTGCAGTTAAGCAAATCAAGCCTTAAAACAGCTTTTTAATCCCTACGTTTATATTTTTACTAGAAAATATGCCATTAAACTATCTTCTGCTCATACACATTTCACACTCCACAAATGTCAGCATAACTTTCATATAAAATGGACTAAATAAAATTAATCCTTTAAAATACAGAATCTCACATGTGTTCAACCTTTTCATTGTCATATCGGAAAATACATATCAACAATAATGCTACAGTAACTGGGGAGTACTTTATATAAAGCTCCTGTGATCTATGGCATAAAAATAAAAGGAATAACATTAATCAAATGTCACCATTCGTCCCAGTTATGTATTCTATATAATCCAGAGTTTTCTCTCCATGACATTTATATATCCAAGTTATCTTTTGAATTTACATACCTCAGGGTGGTGAAAGCTGAAAAGGTAAATATTAAGTCTCAAAACCTTTTCCCCAAGGCTGGTTTTATTAACAATGAAAACTTAAATATAGAGACACATATCCGGGCTCTTCCTAAATCATAGAATCTTTACACTGATACCCCCAAATTGTTACATTTTGGAATGTACAGGCACTTAAAAAACCTCTGTCATTTTGCATTTCACTATACACTTCCAAAATCAGCTGCCTTACGAGTATGCCAGCGGCCTGGCTCTTGGTATGCTGGTTGTGTAGGTTACAAAGGTTAAAAAAATTCAAAGATTGGCAAACTTGACAAGTAATACAGTTAATCACCCCCTCTGGGTTTCTTAGCAGTAGAAAAAATATTCTTTTGTCTTGTTTTGCCAAATACTAACTTGTACAATTTGAAATAAGTTAGTGTCACATGCTTCTTAAACTTCAATTTAGAAGCAGTAATAAAGTATCCAGGAAACTGCAAATATCACTCATTTATATACTAGGACATATGAGTACCAAGCTATCCCTAAAATACTAAGCTTGCACCCTCACACTCTCAGCTTGTGTCTCAAAATAATCTAGTATCATGATGACACATCACATTTCCTGTCATCTGAATATGATGATCACTTTCATAGAATTATAGAATGGTCAAGGCTGGAAGAGACCTCTAGATATCATCTAGTCCAACCCTTTCCTGCTCAAGCAGGGACACCTAGAACACATGGCAGAGTCTCATCCAAGCAGGTTTTGAAGATCTCCAGAGAAGAATACTCCAAAGCAGCTTTAGATGTGACAGTATGCTATGAAAGACAGCTGGAACTCCCAGGTGAGGTGTTCAGATGACATAGTAAACTAGAAACTATGTCTCTCTGCCTCTTTTTGTGTTGTCCTAGTTCGCGTGGTATATGATCACCAGATCATATGCTGGCTATGTGTTACAGAAAGATGGCAAATTGAGTCTTTAAGCCTCTGTATGCTTTATGGTTTTCCAGCAGAACATCATAGTCACAAAGCCATTTGGCAGATTCCCTGCAAGAGGAACACTCTTATGGAGTGTTGAGCAAGAGGAAGATCTTTTTCACTCTCAAGCAGGCTTTCAAAAAAGGAGAAAAGAGAAATGGCCTAAGCATGCTGATCTCTGATTGCTAGAATTCCCCAAGTATACTTGGTGTCATTATATATTTGTCTCAGAGTAATAACATACTTATTTCTGTCTAGGTCCCAAATAATGTGCGGTATTTGAACTAGAGCAGTTCAGGAAAAAACTGCAGAAACTGAGAAAACTGTATCTTACCTAGGTGGTTGGGACTTTCTGCTAGAATAGGTGAGTCTTTGCTTCAAAGCAGTCACCTGAAGTAATCAGGTAGGGGAGCTTGAATGTTCATGCTCTTTATGTATAAAGCTTTTAAAGGCCTTACTGGCTTTGTGACTGAGTTTACAGATGCATAAATATACAAGCCTTAAATTAAGTGGGATGCTTTCAAATTCATTGTAGGCAATTTTGATAATTCAGTTCTGTGTGAATTCTGAAGAAATACTGATTTGAGGCTTATCCCCCAAATTGCACATTTGCTTGGTTTTTTCAGTTTTCTCATTTTATCAAAAAAGCCATACTGAGTGAGGAAAACTTTAAGAGATTTTAGGAATCAGTTCTTGCTTGCCATTAACAAATAATCAACTTATTAGTTAGATGTAAGCCCGAGTGATTTCTGTTTTCTTTTTTTTTTTTTCAGTTCTGAGCTATATGTTTAAATTTTAAAAATCTTAAACATATAGATCCATAACTATTATTCATTAAAATTACATACTTGTAAAAATGTACTATGTAATGTGGAATTTTAGTCTCAAAACAGTTTTCTATTTAGACAAAAACATTTCCTAATGTTTTCTATAGTGCAATTTTCAAAGTCCAACTCAATTGGATTCCTGGTACTAGAGATTATTCCTGGGGAAATTGTTCTTCTGTATTTCCTTTTCTCACACATTAGGATTGAAAAAGATGCAAAATACACCACAACAAATCACCTATAAAAAGAAGAATGAAGGAATTTGTGTGTGGTTCTTTTTAATCTTGTTTTCCTTCTGAATATGTTTAGTGGCAGAATTCCAGTTTCAAAGGTGCTGATTACTTCTTTTGATTTCTATTTTTTGATTTCTTTTTATTTCTGTTTCTATTTCTCTCTATTAAAATAACAAATTCAAAACTGCATTGTTTCACTTTAGAGAGCGTGAAATACAGAAGAGCTGGCATATTTTTCTCTATTTTGTGCCTCCTCACTTTCCTAAGCTTTCTGATGTCTTTCCAGTTTGGAGCTCCTGCTTAGATAAAACAGATGACTTTCTGGGCCTGCTTCTGCTAACAGCAGGCAGGAGCAATGGTGACTGATTGGTTGAAACATGAGGATTAATGGGTATTTATATTTCATTAAATTTTATGCTCACTGGAGAATAATGTATCACTCGCAGATATTGAAACATATGTCAACCCTATCCACTTACATATAATTCAATTTGACTTAAATGCATTGATCAAATTTTATTAAAGTCCAATATATCTTCCAAAAAGGCCCACTAACACAATATTGCTGCTTCACATTCATCAGATAAAAGGAGGCAATTGTGTTGTAATTCTATTTATACCATTTTTCGGGATAAGGGAGATTATTGTGGAGTGAATAGTCATTACAAGGTGACTTGCTCTGGCTGAAGGACTTGAGACTGAGATTATTAAGAGAATTCTCAAGTGGTGCCCTTTACTTAAAATTACCCCAGGGTGGGTCAAGCCTGTTTTCATTCCCAGCGGAAATGAAAGATCAGCATTGTTAATTATATTTTCCAGGGAAGTTTGCCATGAGAGATTTTGGAGCAAGCTAATAATTTATTCACGTTTCATTTTATTCCTAAAAGCTCAATTGATAAAACATGCCTGTCTTTGAAAAACAACTTTCTGTTGTTATTTATTCCTCTCTTTCTTCCCTCCTCAACTCTTATTTTAACCTTCTCAATGATATTCTTGGTATAATAATTAAGAAATAATCCAAAATGTTTCCTTCCTCAATTCTCTCAGAAAAGGATGATTTTTTATTCAAAGTCTCAAAAGGACTGCAGTGATACTCTCATTTAATTTTCTTTGTTGTTGTTGTTGTTGTTGTTGTTATTTTGAGAAAGTTCTTGGAAGACTGTTTCGGATGTGCTCGGGATTCAGCAATATTCCTGCAAAAGTTGACTATGCCGAGCATTTATTCAGGTGAAAACACATAAAAGAAGCAAAGTATGGATAATTACTCACGAGGTGATACCTGCTGGCAGGATACTGAAACCGAACATCGTCTCGGGCTGGCAGATCAGAGAGAGGGAGTTGCTGACTGGCTCCCGCGGACAGTGTAGGCCTCAGTTAGGAGTTTCTCCTCCCCCTTGCTCTCTCCTCACTGTCCTCTTTATGCCCGATCCATCTTGGCATGTAGGGTCAGTACGACCCAGGAGGCAGGCCCGGAGGGGGGGACAAACTACAGTTTTAGTTGCGCTACTCTGTCTCCTGGGTGCGTAGGCACGTAGTAGGGGTCCCAGCCCTCAGTCTAAGGGTCCCGCCTCCCTCATCTTCTTCCTCCTTCCTGGGTGTTTGACCTTCAAAACTAGTTTAGAGGATGTCTGCAGTTAAGCTCGATACAAGCCCGGTCGAGCAGCCACCTTCAACTTGTTTTGCAGGAGGTCGGCTGTGAACCTGGTTGAGCAGCTGCCTCCGTGCCCCTTATCGCTCAGCCCAGGTGGGCAAACATCTTCTTTCTTAAGGTCTGGATTCTGTTTCACACAGATTTTTTATGACCTTACAGATCATAAAAATTTCCACCTCCTGTACAAAGGCTAAAGGTCTTCTGTACATTTATGATGAAAGTGAAAGCCTCTTCTTTTCATGACATAGGATGCATTGATCAGGACTGCTCTGGGTTGGAGATGTTACAGCGCTTTTTATATTGCATTTCACAGTTTGAAAATAACGCCCCTCCCTCCACCATTTAGATCCGGAATGGGACAATTTATAAAGAATTATTCAATTCCTTGCTTTGTTTACCTTTAAGCTGTTTCATCATTAGCTGCAAACGCTATGAGTTTCAAAGTGATTATAATGATTCTGAGCAGAATGCTTTCTACAGTAGCTGAATTTGCTGACCTCTTTTCATACTTGTAGGCCTTTAGGTATACTATGGCTTTATGCAGGTCATGAAAGCCCATATCTTAGAAAATATAAGAGATTTCTGGATTTCTATTGTATGCCTATTTTTTATATATAATTCAGAAATAATGTGACTTTGGGAAAGCATGAGAAGATGGCAAATACAATCCTTTTATTTCAAAATATCCTGAAGGGAAATTCCAAGAAGAATTACAGTTCATCTTGTTATGCTTTTGTACAGATGGAGATGTGATCCATATGTTGATCTTTTATAGGCAGGAAAAGGGACCTCTAGAGATCATCTGGTCCAACTCTCTGCACAGGCAGGGTCATCTGTTGCAATGTTGTACAGGATTGCATCCTTGGAGGTTTTGAAGATCTACAGAGAAGGAGACTCCACAACCTCTCTGGGCAAACTGTTCCAGTGCTCTGTCACCCTCACAGTCAAGAAATTTTTCCTCAAATTTAAATGGAACTTCCTGTGTTTCAGTTTGTGACAATTGCCTCTTGTCCAATCGCTGGCTACTACTGAAAATAGTCTGCCCCCATCCTCTTGACATCCTCCATGAAGATGATAAATTCCACGCTGATAAGTTCCCTTGTCTCTCTTCTTTTCTCCAGGCTAAACAGGCCCCACTTCTCTCAGCTTGTCCTCATCAAAGAGATGCTCTCGTCCCCTAATCATATTTGTATCTTTACATGGCACTCTCCAATAGTTCCATATCCCCTTTTACTGAGGAGCCCAGAACTGGACATAGTACTCCAGATGTGGCCTCACAGTGACTCAGTAGCAGGGGAGGATCACCTCCGTTGACTTGCTGGCAATGCTCTTTCTAATGCACCCCAGGATACCATTGGCTTTCTTGGCCACAAGGGCACATTGATGTCTCATGGTCAATCTATAATGGTAATTTCTCCCATGTAAACACAATTTGCAGTAGTAGGAGTCCTGGTTGCAATATCATTTATTGCTCCTGAAGGAATAAGCTAATTCAAGAAAGTATTTCTGGTTCTACAACTGATCTGCACTCTGGCCTTTCCTGGAACATAGCTAGAAGCTTAAGCACAGAGTAGGCCTTAAAATCCTTTGCAAAGTTCCAATGCATGGAGTAACTGAGGTGAGAAGGGATCTTGGGAGGTCAGATTGTAAGCCTCCTTCTCAAAGAGTGCTTAGCTTGGAGGACAGGTCAGGTCGCTAGATTTTATCAAGGCTAAATTAAATGAGAAGGAAACCGTTTGCACAAGGTGCTTTTTATAGGCTTCTCCAGGCACCTGTGTAGGTACATATTGATCATATGATAAAGCCTATTTCAGATAGATGTTTAAACAGAGGCTTGAATGCAACGTCCAAGGCAGATCACTCCTACTTAGCTATCTGTGCTTAATAGGAAAACCACTTTGACAGCCCTGCTCCTCTGAAAGTAGCAGTACCACATCACCTTGCTATTTAGATAAAAGAGGTAAGAGAAGCAGAGAGCAATGATGTGAGCTGTCTTATCCCCTATTGTTAATAATTTAGTGTTAAAATATTTAAAGGAAGAGCCCCAGACACCTATTAAATAGATATGCCTTTAAGTAAGAAGCTTCTTCTCCTCTGAGATTCTTTTATACCAATGAGTGTATGTTGCAAGGATATCCAGGACAATGTGTTACTTTAGCAGATAAAATTACATTTCCTTCTCCACACTTTCTGCCCTCCTTCCTGCACTGTCATGGCTTTTCCTCTTTTTTCCTTACTGTTCTCAATTCCCTCTCTCTAGTATAAGCAAAAAAATAAATAAAAAAAGCAAGCAAGCAGGTCTATCACAACTTCCTGAAAAATGACTTTTTTTTTTTTCTGAAAGGAGATAAGCAATAGCTGATTAGGATGATCCAAGCCAAATTGTCCCTGAATTTTTTAATTCATGTTTCTAACTAACTTTGGTCTTACAGTTCCTAGGTTCCTTTCTGTTTGATTTCTAGTAAATAGATACATAACTACCTGCAAGAAATGAAGATCACATTTGTACATTTACTGATATTTTTAAACAGCATATAAATATTCAAGGATACTGATCTTCTCATAGATACTATAAAATGAGCATACAAACACAAACAAAAATTCAATTTTAAGAAATTATTTCTTCTAAATCATTCACTCAAAGCCAATAATATTAAGACATCAAAATGCTAAGTTGGGCACACTTGCTTATTTTATGCTTTTTTTTTTTTTTTAAAAAAAAACCCTTACGATTGCATTTACTTTTTGTCTTTTTTTTATTATTCTTTATCCATCTACTATTATAAGTCCCCTTGAAAAAACCTCTCCACGGTTTCACCAAAAGGGCTCCAAAATTTTATGTAATGGTAGTCCTATTTTGGTGCATGTCACAAGTAGAATACTGTTTTGCTGAGTAATGCTTTTGGGTGTTAATTTTTAAAAAACCATTGGAAGACATCAGATCAAAGTGTTCTCTCTTTGACAATGATCAGCCAGAGGAATTGTATGAGAATGGAACAAACATATAATTTCATTTGCCTGAATATTTTCCTATATAATTTCATCTGGACTTCTAAAATATTTTCTGGTACTACAGCAGAATGAGGAGTGCATAACATTTCTCCATATGTTATACAATTTTTGAAGATGGCAGGGGAAAAGAAAAACACAAGCTTAAGTTACCCTTGTGCCTCAGATAGCCCTAAATATCTTTAGCCTTTGACATTTTTCTGACTGAATAATAATTGTGTTTACTTAATTATGCTAGTATTTTGAAGTTCAGTACGTGCATTTCCCAATTTAATGTCAGCCATTATTTCTGTTTCCCTCATCCTTTCTGTTCTCCAAACTTACTGTTGTAAATTTGCTGAAGTTTAAAACTTTTGTTACTTTTTCTCTTCCTCAATCACCATTCTCCCCTGCAACTACCATCGTCCTGTCATCTTCCTTTCATTCTTACCCATTTCTGCTTCTTTTTTCCATCCTATTTTCCTGGAGTAGGGGGATATGAGACCCCAAAATGAAATTCTGTGCAAAGCTCTTGTTTTTCTTTAAGAGTAGTTCTTTGACAGCCTCTTTGCTGATCAGGCTTTCTTTCACCCTATTTGATCTCATTGGGGAATTTCCTCTGGATGAATTACAAGGGTGCATTTGTGCTTGGAGAACAATGGCAGACATCATATAAAACAGAAATTCTTGGTAAATCAGATGCAAAAAATCACTATTTCAGACCCATTAAAGGGAGAAAGGGAGAAAATGGTCATCAGTGCATAAAACAGAGTGGACATATATGGGAGGCAAGAAAGCGGGTGGTATTCGTCAGTACTACAGGCTGATAGGCAGGCTATAATCAGCAGAGAGAGGAGAGGCAGAAAGCATTTCACACAGCTCAGGGTATCCAGTGGTTATCAGAAATAATTATAAATCATCCCAGGCTACCCTAGTGATGTTTTGTTGTGTTTTGTTTCTCCTTAGATTCCTGGAGGGAGAAAATGAAGGGAAGGGGAGTAAAAATTCATTCCCTTTACAAATACTATTCTGATTTAACTGCTTAACTCAAATCATACATCTTTATTTACGTTTATGAAGATATAAGATTAATTACATTTATTAATTCTGTTTATGATGATTCAGTGCTAGCACCACTATACACAGAATTAAAGGATACAATAGAGTCATATATAGTGTTGCTATATAAGATTTATATAACACAAGTTTCAGATGAATGCATCGCTTATCAAACATGAAGCTATGAAGGCATTAAGCAAATCATGTCATGACTGATGAAGGACATTTTTTTTTTTCTTATGAACATTTAATGCATTTTTTAACTCAAAGACTAGACTATTTCTAGTTAAAGTAAGACCATTTAATGCAAAATTATGCTTGATAGATGAATATTATAAATGCAAAATTGCCATTTATATTAGAATTCTATAATACAGTGAATCGCGCCTACTCTATTAGAATTTAGATGTAATTATTTTAACACTAATTTGTACTTTCCTTGTTCTCTTGCACCACTGCTTTATCAGTTGCATAGTATAAAAATAATTTAGTATGAAATTTAAGCAAGAAACCTCAGTTATTTAAAAAATATATTTGATTTTATTTATATGTTCCTTAAGAATTTATTCCATATGAATTTCTACTCATTTAAATTTATACTCCAAGACTCATCTAATCACTCTAACCTTTCCTTGGAGGATATATGAGATTCTTGTGATGGAGATTGGAAAAAGCGACAAAAGATCTGCCTGCTGAATAACATTAGCAGTGTCACTGATGATGGCAACAGTGACAACTGTTATTGCCAAAGTGATATGGAATGTCCAAAGATCTGCTAGATTCACTGAGCAGGAAGATATTGTTCTGCTAGTTACTGTAAGATTGATGGTAGGCCAGTTTGGAGAATGTATCCTTCCTCCTACCATTTCAGTGGCAGAGAAGGATAGGATTTTTCTCGGCAAAAGCTTCCTAGGGTCACTTTTGCTGTTTGGGCACTCTGCTCACTCATCCATCTTTTCTAGCTTCTGAGAGAAGCTGAGGAATACTGAGGGAATGAGGGAATAGAACTTTTCAGCAGAAATCGATGGTTTCTGTTATTGAATGACCATTTTCGTGGATATTACCGAAACAGTGGTTTGGACTAAGAGTTTGCATTATTTGGTGCTATTTATGTCAAAAACATCAGACTTTCCTATTGCTTGATTTAATTCATCAGGGAGATTATCTGTTTATATCAACTCCTTTGCAGTCTTAGTTTTGCTAGTTGAGAACTTTGGTTTGTTTCGCTGGAGATATTTTTACATACCGTTTTTATCCAGATTAATTTTAAAGGTAACCAAACTACTGCAAGTCCTAAGGTCAAGACGAATGATTAGTAAGCATTGATGAATGCTGCCCTTAGGCACACATTCCAGGCAACATCACTCAACAACCTTCCTTGCATTACCCCTGTTTCCCACATATGCTTCTGTTAGTGGGTAGTCATCTTCTTTCTTGTGTCTGCCATGCTGTTGGTCTTCATCTTTTTCTCCATCTGTTCTTAAAACACTGGAAGCTTCTGCTTTTCTATAGCTTACTTTCCCATTCAATTTATTTTTATGGTCTTAAGATGGATATATTATCTGTATTATCTGCATGTCAGCATTTAACCCAGCCTAGAGCTGTGCTTTTTCTAAAAATTTTAAGTCCAGCTCCTGTGGCTTTCCTCTTTTTCTTTTTTCTTTCTGTTTGTAAATGGTCCTTTTTTTTTTTCTTCAATATAGACCACTACAATTTTGTTCACTTCTAGCTGACATGTTAAAGAAAAATTATGTGTTCAGACACATAAACACATTTTCCCCCTGTACTCGGGGCTGGGGAGGCCGCATGTCAAATATTGTGTTCAGTTTTGGGTCCCTCACTACAAGAAAGACATTAAGGTACTGGAGCACATCCAAAGAAGGTCAGTGAAGCTGTTGAAGGGACTGGAGCACAGACCTTATGAGGAGAGGCTGAGGGAGATGGAATTATTTAGTCTGGAGAAGAGAAGGTGCAGGGGAGCTTATTGCTCTCTACAACTACCTGGAAGGAAGTTGCAGTGAGGCAGGGATAGATCCCTTCTGAAAAATAACTACCAAAAATAGGACAAGAGGAAATGGCCTCAAGTTGCACCAGAGGAGGTTCAGTTTCAATATTAGGAAAATTTTCTACATGGAAATAGTGGTGAAGCATCGGAACAGGCTGCCCAAGGAAGTGGTGGAGTCACTGTTGCTGGCAGTGTTCAAGAAATGCATAGATGAGGCACTTAGGAACATGGTTTAGCAGACAGGGGGGTGATGGGCATAAGTTGGACTTGGTGATCTTGAAGATCTTTTCCTACTGTAATAATTCTGTGACTGTAGTTATATATGTGCAAGCATACCTCTCTATTATGATGCAGCCAAGAACCATGGAGGGCCATGCAGCTTTGCACTGCTTCTGTAATAGCATATTTCCAGCAAAGTCACATGTTATTTGCTAGCAGAAAGTCCCCAAATACCCTCAAGCATCAGTGAAGTCACTACACTAGACCATCTCTGTTTAAATCCATAGATAATTCTTACTCATATTACAGAGATGATCCACCAGCTGTGACCTGGAGAATGGATGTATATATCTTACACATGCTCTCTATTCTCTTATTTGCACATAAAATCTCTGTTAGGGACTGCATTTGCCTTGACAGGAGAGATCACACTCTGAAGTAGTACTGTCGAGCACTGATCTGCAAGAAGGAAATCCAGTATCCCATGAATCGGAGACAGTGAAAGACAGAAAACTTTGCTGATAGACTAGGCAAATATTTCACAGCATTACTTCTTGAGATGTTACAGATTCAAACTAGATACTTAGATGCTACAGTGGCTAATAGGCTGTTATCAATCTTTAAAAGTAAGAGAATGCATAAATTATAAACAAATATGTCCTTTGGTCTAGTGGAACAGCATAATGATCGAAGACACACAATAGAAATGTATTTGCTTCTACTGTAAGCTTTATTCCCCCAGTGCTCTGTTGGTAATGATGGACAGGCAGTGAGCTGTCAGTTTTTGTTCTATCTGTCACACTACACTTACCGCCTGTTGTTTTAAGTAATCAATATGGGGGCTGAAATCACCTACCACTACCTCTGCTACCTACTATTTTGTCCATTCATAAATTATGAATCCCTGCACAACATCAAGTCTACAATTTCGATTGCATTTGCTAATCATTGATCAATAATTCAGAAGCCTCTTCTTCAAGGGTCCCTAGTTTCCTGGAACATATGGCAGAAGGCCCACAGTGTTCACGAGACTATTCCCTTATCACAAAGAGGAGCCAGGGAAAACAAGTTGTTTAAAGTTGTTTCCTTCCTTCTTTTTTTTTCCAAGACTGACTTTGTGCTTTATTATTATTTCCCTGTCTTGCTGCAGCTAATGACTGCACAAACACATTAACTCTTTTATACAGTAGCTTCCAGCACAATTTTCAATTTTACACTTTGAGAAAACATTCAATTTAGCAGCCAATCTGGGTAGTTCAGATTTACAATGATAATGCTTACTTTTGCTGGAGTTGGACTATTTTTCCCTGTTCCAATAGTCTTATTTTTCATATTTATGCTATGCTGTTTATTTGCTATAAATGATCACAAAAATGAGATGAAAAAATCTTTACTACATGTCCCTGTAAATACATAAATATTAACACAGAAATCAACGTAGTCTTCCATGAGTGTATCTGAAGTCTTTAGCTGTTACAAGCGACCCGCAAAATGCTTGCTGGAGTGTTTCTTTCTCTGAGATTGTTTTATTAGTTACTTTGCTGATATAGTATGATCATGAATAATAAATAACGCTATTTATCTAACATCCTGAACAGTTCTGATTACTTCTCCATGGAAACCTTTTTAACGTCCGGATCCTGAAAACACCTATATACAAAAATTTGCTTCATGAGTAATCTTACTGCAGTAAAGCATTCAAATCTGCTCAATTTAATTGTTTTCATGACTTTGCTTAACAAAAACCTTACCATTCCCCAACTTTTTTTTCTAATCCTTTGTTCTATTAGTTGAACTTAAGAAAAGACACAAAAAGATATATTTAGATTTTATTGTGTAAAATGTTCTTTTGACAAAATACATGTATTTACATTATTATATTGCACTGGTTAAGAAGTTAAGGGTATGTAAATAAAAGCAATATAGTTATGTCACCTGATACATTTAGTAAAGTTATGTCAAGCTATTTTTACTTCTCTTTTTCTCATAGTGGCATGTAATTGAGACCTAGTGTTTTAAATGCTTGTTAAGAAGTACAACTCTTAATAAAGCTAATCAAACAATCATGCTTTTCTGTGAGACAAAACAGTGTCGTGTTTAGTTTGAGATTAGCTGACATTTTTGCAATTTGTACTTCATTACATAATTTCATTCCAAAGGAATATAATGCTGAATAACATCATGGATGTAGCTGGCATCAGAGTGTGCAGTGGTGTTCTTTTTATTGTTAGATGCTTACTGGACATTTGAAGGAATTACATTTGCAAAATGTTTTTTATAAGAATAATCAATAATTTAAAATTAGGACTTTTAGTTCTCAATAAAACTCACATTAAAATGGCATTATCAAAAGCTGATTATACTAAAAGAAAAAAAATCTATAGTTTAATCCTAATTTCAAATATTGTAACCAGATTTTGAGACTGGTTTGGAACTTTTTTTTCCTTTTGATTGATTGATTTAAATATCCAAATTGGAATTTTTCACTGACTTTCCATGCACAAGAATCATATTTAGACTATTTTTTAACAATAACATTATAGTTCATACATAGGTTTCATGGAAGTTATATTGTATCATCTTACTTCACATATCTTGTTAATTTAAGAAATAAGCAAAGTCAAAGAGGCTTCTAGATGGCATTTTTTGTTGTTGGTTTTTGGTGGTTTTTGACTCATGTGAATAAATATTAAGGAACAATTACTATTCTACCGAGTAAAAATATTTGATTTTTAACATAAGCATAACATCTAGAAGAACACAGGCACAAGAACAAGAGAATATAGAAAAGAACAAGAGCAATAATAATGAAGTAATGCAGATACATATGATAACATTTTTTCTGTCTGCGTAATTTTGAAAATGAAATGTGTCCTGCCTATATCAAGTTATTGCAAGACAAAATAAGGTTTGATAGGTTTGATAGCCATGTTGTTACATTATTTCCTGATTTTTTTATATATATTTCTACCTTAAAAAGAAACTGATCCTTTTTTTTTTTTTTTTTTTTTTCATTCATCTCTTCCTGGAACTTTGGCCAAAGAAGAAAATCGTGAAATAATTTCACTCAATACTTTTCAGTGACAGTGCCCATAAACTCAAATCAGAACATGTCAAGAGTATTTTCACAGAGATATTCCAAAAATTATTTTCTGGATGTTTAAGTGTGGAAAAAGGAACACTCAAGTTCTGAATCAGACCTCAAATGTAGAAAACTTTAAATCTCTTGTGAATAGCTCTGTTTTCAAGTGCAAACTTTTTTCTTTGGCATGTTTTACTTCCCAAAACCCCACATTCCAGCTGTTGTTGCTTCTCTGACAATTCCTTCATTTGGAAAAAAACAACCAAAATCAATGCTATGCAATTTTTTATCTCTGGCAGTAAGTGCTTTCCTCTTCAGGAACATTTTAAGGTCTCTGGTTTTGGTGGTAGAACAGACCTGCCACAGAACACAACTAGGAGACTGACCAATGTGTAGACATGACATTAACACCTAATAGAATTAAGAATAAAACCCTGTTCCTGTTTTAAATTTGTATTCTTTTCTTTCTCCTTGAAGACAAGAAAATGCCATGAAAAGGGATTTTCATTAGAACTGCTTCTGAACTAAATTTCTAATGCATTTTTTGAGAACAGTATACATCTTTAACAACTCTTGGTCTGTTCAAATGATCTGTGATCTTAAATTCCAAAAGCTGCACTGAATTTTTGACAGTAAGTGCATCATCCTGTAGAGATGTGCTTTTTCTTTCTTTCTTTAAATAACAAGCTGCCATTTCCTGGCATGAGTACAGACATGTTGCAGTAGAATAACACCATTCCTGATGTAAGTACAGTGTGTCAGAAACCATATTAATCATATCAAGTGGGATAACTTGCTTAGATGAAAGGAGCATGAACTCACCTAGTTGAAGCCTTCTGATTTTTTCAGTCTGTTTCATTTCTCTCATGGAGAAAAATGTTGTAGCAGCTATCATGTGGAAATACAGACAAGAAAGCTAAGCACGAAATGCAAGTTGAAACTGCATTACAGAAAGAAAGATTCTCATGTACTAATTTGACCTGGTGTTCAATTGATGTGAGCTAATGAACTACAAAAGCTCTAACATCTTTGCAGCAGATATCCTAGGGTAATCAACATTAAGTCAATATAATCCCAGTCTTCATTGTTCATTGATCATTTTACAGGCTACACAGTGCCTGCCCATGTGAATGGGTCAGAAATATATTTCAGGAAGAGGAAAAAGATGTTACCACAAAGAGAGACTAAAGATTGTCTTGCATGAAAGGAAAATGAAAATTACCTGCTGCAGCTCTCAGTTTGCTTTCATAAAAAGATATATTCTTCATCAGTGCCTGGTTAATAAAAAGTCTGATCTGTTCATTCATGCTTGTCTTTCTTTCTTATAAGCATCCATGCCAGAGCTATACAATGAAACCATTGAAATTTGACATGAATACAGGTTGAGTTTCCTTTAGTCTTGGAAGGAGCTTCATGTCAAGACTACCAACTCAATGCTTTTCTGACAAAGTTGGAGATGTTAATATGAAGAACGAATTTTTAATCTATGAATCTCTTCATTCATAGATTCAACCCAGAATTGTGGACATCCATCACTTTCCATAGAAGCACTGCCACAATGTCCACATTTCATTGTAGACATGGGAACTTAATATTGGTATGCATTTATTTTACTAAGGGAGAGAAATTCCTTGAGCAATTAAATAATGCCAGTGTACCCAGAATTTGGACCAAATGCCTCTTTATGTTTGTAGAAATAAAAAGGATATATTGCTTGTACAAATATACTAAATATAAAGTACTTTAATTATATCTTTAGTATGTACTAACAAAATATATTTATATTAAAATAAAAATATATATATATAATAAAGTAAAATGTTGTCAAGGATAAAGTACTATATATAAATATATATTTAAAAAGATTACTTTTTAAATTATGGACATACCCTATACAAATTTTTAAAGTAATTACTCACAAGACTTCTATGGATTTTACTACTACTATGTACTTTTCCTATTAAATTTATTCTTTTGTCTGTTTCAAATGAATACAAGGGTGCTATGGACTTGGTTCAAGTGAAATTTGATACACAACACACCTATGATTATTCCAGCCTTTATAAAGAATATTCTTGAAAACAAAAGATTTACTGAGACTTGTATTCAGTACTGAATCCTGGTTGATTTGCTCATAAGGCCAAGCAAGACTTGACCTGCCAAGAAGAAAATTTCATATATTCATGCTAGAAAACAAATAAAAATAGAATTTGATGCACATTTGGAGAAGTGTTTTTCATTAATGGAAACAACGTATTTCAGTGTACTACAGCTTTTGATTGTCATTTTTACTATTTGCAATGCTCTTTAGGTCTTTTCAGAATCAAATTATGTTTAAATTGATACTTAAATTTTTCCTTTTATTGTAGAATTTGAAATTGCAGCTATGCTTACAATACTAAAATTGGGAAAGGAAAGGTGAAGAGGAATGTATTCCACATTAAGGAAACCTTGCACCGTGTATGATAGCAAATGCCTATATAAGACATTATTGAGTCATGAAAAAACTAAACTCAAGGAGGAAAAAAAAATTAACTTCAATCACTTTCTTTTTTTTTAGTTTATTCAAATGAAGGACCCTCAAATGGTTTAGTTAGGAATTAAGTTAATTGGGTTTGGTGTAAGGTTGATGTACTTCCTGCTGGAAATTTTCCCATATTTCCTCTGTATAAGTAGTGGCTGGGCTCCCATGTCACCCTGTTAGCCCAGACTTTAATTAGTTCTGGCATTCGCCTCATAATGATAAATGCTGAGATGATGAATGGAAATGCAAATGAGTGTGAAGTGGCTCAGCCATCAGAGCTGAATATCATTAATATCTTCCTACTGTTAAATCGATCAATGTCATCCCAGGATCCCTCTGTTCAGCGGGTGCAGATGGCTTTCTGCCAGAATGCCTTCCATTATATTAGCAGTGAAAACTTTGTAGGTTTTTCCTCCCCATATGCTTTTATTCATCTTTTGCTGAATATTTGTTTGGCAGCAAGAACTCTAATATATTTCCAGCTGAGATGATAACTATTTAGGGTCAATAAGCAAATAGCTAATTTAGAGTAAAATAAATATGAACATATATCCCTTCTCACATCAGGGAAGGGTATCAATAGAGTAAAACTCAACAAATTGGAGAGAAACAGCAGTTTTTCATGGTGCAAAACTTCATGTGGTAGTAATGAAAGATGAAAAAATATGAATCAGAGATGTTTATTCATTTGTAATGTGTGTTAGAGCTTTTTACTTGTACAAGCTTCTGAGTCTGGTGGCATGTCCACAGAACTAAACTTTGTAAAAATCAAAGGGCTATATAATTTTCAACAAGATGTTTTAAAATCTGAAACGTTTTTTAATCATGTGAAGAATATACCTTGAACAGGCTGGGGATGCTTGTTTCATCCCTTAGATTATATTTCTGTGCAGTGGCTTTGGGGGATAACCACAAAGGCCTGCAAGAGACTAGCTGGCTTTCTAGGGACCCCTTCCAGTCTATGCAGATAAACTGCCTCTTCGGGGTGTGGATTGGCATATCCAATTGGCTAAAATATTGCTCACTGCAACTTGAAAAAGAATAAAACTATTCTGTAAAAAAAAGAGCTAATGGTCTTACCATATAAAGCCACAAGCAAACTTCAAGAATTGTGTGTATCGAGAAAAAACTATAGAGTTAGACATGCTTCTTTTAGTACACAGACCTACATTTTTATGTCATGTTCTTGCTTATATTATTATTATCTTATTAGAAGAACATATTAGAACAATTCAGGTCTCTTTTTTGATTGTTATGTTCTTATATGCTAATTTTCTATAGCACCAGAAAAAAAAGAGGGTGGGGAGCGGGGAGGGGCAGGTTGTGTCCAGAAGAGGCTCAGTGCGGAAAGAAGTCCTAAGCACAGAGACTAATGTGGAACTTCTTGTTAAGAGATTTCATCAAAAGGACATCGACAAGTGCTCCATAATTAATGTGGCTTTGCAACCTTCATGGATTCCAGGGCATTGTCAAAGTACCAGTATCACTTACCATCCTCCAGACTTACAGTCTTACCCATCTACAAAGATTTGCCAAATGTTCCTTAAACCTGCTTGAATGTAGTTGGTGTTGGAGGTGGTCTACGCAGCATACCATGCGTAATGGTTGTCCTCATTTTATCCTCTTTCCTTACTTTGGTCTCCTCTCAATCCCTGCTTACCATCTTATGTCTCATGCTGTGAGAATCTGCACTTATTAAGAGCTTGTCACTTCGACAAGCTAGATAGATTTCCTCTATCTGTGTCTTTGATTCACCATTTCAACTGAGAACTTTTCTTGAAATGCATCTTTTGCAGGCAGCTAGATATGTTCAGGTATTTCTTCCTGTTTTACTGCGTAACTGCTTATAGATCTCCATAATCATACTACAGTATTTAATACATATATCTTCATTATCAGCCTTTGCATGTGGTAACTAATTTTCATAGAGCATTTCCGAAGCAAGTAAAATCAAGTGTAGATTTTGCCATTAGTTTCAATGGAAATAAAATCGGTTTCCGTCATTTTCTTTTTAATTAACAGAATATCATGGTGATTAGCGGTGCAGAGCCTAGTTGGAAGCCTGTAGTTAGTGGTATCCCCCAGGAGTCAATCCTCAGTCCAGTCCTGTTCAATTTATTCATCAATCTAATCAATGTCTATAAGTACTGCAAGGGAGGGAGTGAGGAGGATGGTGCCGGCCTCTTTTCACTGGTGGCCACCGACGGAACTGTGGGTAATGGCCACAAAGTGAAACACCAAAAGTTCCATAGGAACTTAAGGAAAAAATTCTTGATCGTGAGACAGAGCACTGGAACAGGCTGCTAAGAGGGGTTGTGGAGTCCCTTTCTCTGGAGATCTTCAAAACCCGCTTGGACACAGTCCTGTGCCATGTGTGCTAGGTGACCTTGCGTGTGCAGGGGGGTTGAACTAGATGACCTCTAGAGGTCCCTTCCAACCTTAAGTGTTCTATGGTTCTATGATTTTATGAATAGTAGGGCCACTATTCTGAACATATTCATTGACTTCCATTTCTTGAATGCTTTTTCAAACTGAACGCTTGCCCTCTATACTCAGTGGAGCTATTATCAGTGAAGGATATTATGCAGAATGAGTAAAGATAGAAGACTGTGTCCCTGAGAAAAGATATGTCTATTAAACATCAAACTGATAGCAGTAGGGTGCTGCTTTTTGTAGCTGAAAGAATCCCTTTCAGTTATTTACAGCTTTATGAAATCTTAAAAATTAGGTGCATGCCTACAGATACACAGGCATGTGGGAATATTTTCAGGCATTTCTGTGTGAGTAAAGTTTCACATATGAAGTCAGAAAAGCAACATTTTTTATTTGTAGTTAGAGTGAGTCAGATGGATGACTGAGAATAAGGATTGTCATCAGCAGACTAGTCTCAAAATGGGAAGAATGAGAATGAGTGATGAGCCAATATTCAAAGGAAAGGGAGGAGAGTGCAGGAAAGCATAAGGTTTGCTAAAGTCTGAGAAAAATAGAGGCAGTAGAGTCCTGGCTGACTGTGGTAGAGGAAAAGCAACAGGATCAGGGCTTCCAGGGGCTCAGCCATATCTCTAATGTCAGGAAAAGGTCTACCAATCCCCTTGGCAAGTCAGAGGCCTTATTGACCTCAGAGAACTGTTATATGCAAAGGAGGAGAACTTGCTTTGCTTCCACATTCAGTTACTCAATAATAGAGATCTGTGCAGTGGTCAAAAGGATTCTAGTTCTGCCAAGGACAGATCTTGGATATCTAAATGTTACCATGATCAAGGAATTCCATCTGGACCTGTGAAGCATTGAAAACTCAGGACAAACAAACAAACAAAACCCAGAGGCTATACAAAGCCAAGGCACCAATAGTTAGGAAACACATGAACAACCTCACCTCTTTGCCTTTAATATGGAGTAGTTAGTGGTTGAAAGAAGATTATAGAAAGTTTTGTGGTTAAACATTATCTCTTGCCATTGTCTCTGCCTCTTCATGAGGGTGATCTAGTCATTTCAGCCAAACTTTTTCTGGCTGGTTACTAATTATTTACTGTTCATTTTTCATGGCCCTCATTGTCTGATTTGCAAAAATGCTGGGTTCACATGCATTGAAGGAGACAAATAAAAAACAGCACAGGGATATCCCAGGTGGACTACCAAGCTTCCATTAGCACAAAAAGGTCTCTGAGATCCACAAGTTATCATGTACTTCTATCATTAATGTTTCTATCCCTCAGTTTCCCCATGTAAAATAGAAATAAGTACATTAAGCAATTTTTGTGCTGTTTGCTACAGGCTTTTGTATTACATTGAAGTCCAGAACAGGAGACCTGATCACAAAATTAATATTTTTCTTATCTGGGTAGGGCTTAGATGACAGTAAACATGTCATTGGCCTTCATAATGTCACAAGGATGAAAAGCGCTGCCAAAGCGCTGCCCCTTTGCTAGGTACCATCTTTCCCATGAACTGAATGAAAACAATACAAAGACACCACAGAAAAACACAATTTGATCATGTAATTAAGACTATATCACAGCCTACACAATAGGCAAGCAGTTCTTCAGATTTGTAATATTTGAGAGGTTGACAAGAAACTGTGTAGCTTTCTGTGTATTATGGGGGCAGGAGGGAAGAGACAGGAATATTCTATTTTCAAGCACTATTGATAATATGAAAAGATATGAAATGTTCAGATAACAACAGCTACTCTGCAGGGATCAATTTGTTAATGTCATATTTGCACTAGGGTAAATCTGGAATGGCTGCACTGAGATCAAAATACTCTTAATTTACATAGGTGTCATTTGTATATCAGTTTAGTCCTTCATTTCTCTTTAGTCATTGTTATTTCACAAAAGTATATCATAACGCAGAGAGAAACTTTCAGGAATAGAATATCATGCACAGCAACTGTGTTTGCATATACACTGGGAGATTTTAAATATATATTTAGAATTAATTTATCTGAAACTGACTGAGAATTCTGGCAGCATAATTCAAATAAAATACAATTATGAAAGAAGCCTGAAGGAAAGCAAGACAGGGAAAAGGATGGGTTAATGCAATATTTTTCAGGCATAGAAAAGCACAGGCAGTTGAATTACTGAAGAAATAAAAATCTAACCCTGAACATATCAAGGAATACCTACTGCATCCTTATGGCTGCAGACTGATGTCTAAGTTGACTATTTCTCTGAATCAACTTTACTCAACACCTGTGAGCATGTGATTAATTTAACCAGAGTACAAAATGCATTTCTCCTTCAGTTTAAAAAAAAAAGAAAAGTTGACCTCCTGTACTGTGAAAGAAAGACAATCAGCTAACCTAACAGGCTCTTTATTTGCTAATCAAGCCTCTCATTAACAATTAATTGGATCAAAAGTTCGTTGGCCATTATTGCTGTGTCATTTAGACTCTGAAGGCCTCAGAGGATGAAACTAAATGAGCTGGTCAGGTTATAAATAATTTCCCGTGGCAGCTACTCTTACCTCGGGCTCTTCAGGTAGAGGTCAATGTCCTGCCTACTGCAGTCAGAAAAGACTGTTGCTATGACAAGGAAGACACATTCCTCCTTTTCTGAGATGCTCATTTAGGTTTAGTAATTTAGGCCTTTATAAAGCCATAGTAAAAAAGGCACCCCTGCATTGCAGTTTTTTGTATGTACTTGCTTATCATGACTCAATCAAAGCAACATTTCAGATTGCTTAAAGCTTTCACAAATGAAAGAAGCCAGAAGTTGCTTTAATCAGGAAAACTGCTTCTTAAAGAAACCCTGCAGAGACACTTTTATGGCAATATAATTATTTGTTTCTACTCTTAACATAATAATATAGGTAGTGACTGACAGAGTTCAAATACTGCTCATCAGATAGCATGAAAGGACCTGCCAGAAATAATGAAGATGATACAAATAAGAATGAAATGCTTGGTCTAAAATATGTGCAATACCATATTTAACAATTGTTTTCTCTCTTTTTTTACAAAAAAAAAAAAAAAGGAAAGGAAAGGAAAGGAAAGGAAAGGAAAGGAAAGGAAAGGAAAGGAAAGGAAAGGAAAGGAAAGGAAAGGAAAGGAAAGGAAAGGAAAGGAAAGGAAAGGAAAGGAAAGGAAAGGAAAGGAAAGGAAAGGAAAGGAAAGGAAAGGAAAGGAAAGGAAGGAAAGGAAAGGAAAGGAAAGGAAAGGAAAGGAAAGGAAAGGAAGGGAAGGGAAGGGAAGGGAAAGGAAAGGAAAGGAAAGGAAAGGAAAGGAAAGGAAAGGAAAGGAAAGGAAAGGAAAGGAAAGGAAAGGAAAGGAAAGGAAAGGAAAGGAAAGGAAAGGAAAGGAAAGGAAAGGAAAGGAAAGGAAAGGAAAGGAAAGGAAAGGAAAGGAAAGGAAAGGAAAGGAAAACTCATCTTTCTGGCTTTCCTTTTGACAAAAAGCAATAAGCAGTAAAATTAATCTTAGCTTATTACAGATCAGTCTTAGGAAGTGACCGCCACCTGGGTAGGTCAGCTCTCCAAAAAATGTTTGTGCCATCCAGCAAGGGCCATTCCAATTATCAAAAAAAATGAAATAGGGCAACATATTTGGTGAGTTGGAGGAATGTATAAAGAAGGAATCACATTGAAATCCCATGAGATTTTAGATAGGATTGGAAATGTTGCAGAAATGTAGGCTTCTTAAACTGCTTAATCAGTTGTTAAGAAAAAAGCAATAGCAATATGAGCTATTTTAAAAAAGTATCTTAAGAATAGCTAAGTGTTTTTTAACATGGTTTTATACAGCCAATAGAGATTTCCGAGCTAAATATATAGAGAAACTGAACAATTTCAAGCAAAAACAATACCTAAAGACTCAATCTGTCAGTCTGCAGAGAGCAAAACTCTGAAAAACAGAATGGGACAGAAAAGGACAATAGAAGCAATGTGGTCCATCACCAAATATAAGTAACAGTTTTTCTATATCAGACACTGCATGAAGCTATGTGTATATGCTTTTGTATTTTTTTTTCAGACAATTGAAAGAGATCTCTTAACTGGCCATAAGGCATGTAGATGTGTTTAGGTCAGCATTACATTAACATACATTTACACAACTCTGGTAAAGTCTGAGAACAAAAGCAGCGCTCTTGCCTGCTTAGAGCATGGACAGGGAGGTCAAAAAAGATTGATAGCTCTGAGTAGCTGAGACTTAGCAACTTCTAGTGCATATTAATGTTTCTAGAGACTACTAGAAACTATAGACTACAGCTCTAAATACAGCTACTGCTATTGCACACTACTGCTGCCGGAACAGGTTATCCACTGTGAACCTCCAACTCGCAACCCCTGTGTGAAAAACAAAACAAAAATAAGTATCTATCTTGCCTCTGGACGTGAGAATGCTCCATTGCTGACTGGGACTATATAGCTTCACTGGCTTTAATAAAAGTAGAAGGCACCGACAGATATGGGGAGAAATGAGTGACTCAGTACCTAAAGAATGGGACCCTGGGTGTGGAGAAAAGCCAGGTGAAGGACACTGACCCCAATGTCACCCTTCCTTATGAATTTTGCAGCTTAATGAAAGATGCACTGGTCAGGCAGGATTCGACTAACCCTGGTAGGATTAAATTTACATGATTCCATTTCAGTGGCAGACAGTTCGTTGTTGAGCATTTATATCAAATACGACATAGCTGTATTTGGAGATATTTTATCCATTTAGTAATGCATATTATTATATATATATGCATTTCCCTCTTGATTACTTATTTGCAATACATTAGCAAAGATGTTTCTCAGAGGGCTTAAAATAGGGCCTGGGAACCGGATGAGACCATTTCTGGGCTTAAATTTTTAATATTAAAATGCATTGAGATTTGCTATACACTTGCTCGAGATGTATTGCCCCAAGCAAAACAGTGTTTTATAGATGGACATGCAATTTTGTTGCTTTCAGCCAAGGGTCACATTTGTTCTAGTGGCTTTGGATGTGCAAAATAAAGAATGACAAGTAAAAATAAACATTTTAATGTTGGAAAAGTAAAAATCAGAAGTGTACTTTTTATACATACATGTCCACACACAAATCCACATACGTTTATGCTGAAACAGTTTTTCAAGAAATAGATTTCATATAAAGAATATTCTAGTGCTTTTGTTTTACAACATCTCAGATATAGTCTGGATGAATCTATACACTTTGCTTTCACTGACAAATCACAACATTCTTAATCTAAATCATACCAACAGTAAACCCTAATCTTCTTCCTCACCTACAAAGAAAAGACATCTGTGTCAGCTGAAGCATAGCTGAAATGCAAGAGGAACTCACGTTAGATCACTACAGTCTTCCTAATTATAAATGACACCAGTATTTGAACCATACTGCATTAAATATTCCAAAACATGTTCTATCTTTACAGCACACTTTCATCAGGACATACAGGAAAACTCATGTAAAAGTCTTTCTCAATGAATATATAATGTAAGATTGCTAATCATTCACTAATCTCATGTATTGACTTTGAACGACACATAAGGAAGAAAAAAAAAAAAGTGATCATAACAGTTTTGTTTGATAAACATTTTAGCTGAAGTTATGCTGTGATTAGCGTAAACCTCCATTTTATTTCACATAACTCCATATTAAAATAAATAAATTTCAGTGATGCATCAACGCACTTACTTCAGGATGCAAATTACTTTTTTGTGGTTCGTAGGAAAACCCTTTTCCAAACTTGAGTGAGTAGGGTTTCTTGGAGTTAGGTGCTGGAAGACAAAGTTGAGAGGAAATGTTAGTAAAACAGGGAGAATTTAATCAGAATAAGCCTAAGCTGTCCTATAAGTGGGGACAGAGTTAAGATTATGTAGTATTAGTTTTAAATTCTTACTGGTTAGGTAAATATTGAAGCAGAGGAAATACGGGTACATTCTGCTGAAGACTGTAACTGTTTATTTATTTAACCTAGTGCTTTTTGTTCACTTATGTTAGTAAAAATTACAAGAAGAAAAAATAAGACGTGTGGAAAATTAATTCTGAGTTGAAACAAAATGAGCTTTATTCAATGTTATGATATTAAGTTAAAATTTAAATTATTGGTTCAAAGCTGTGATTGACCTCTTCTGATATATTTGCTATAAATAAAAAACTTGGCACTTACTTAAAAAATTTTAAATCACTACCTCAAAAAATAGAAATATTTGTTTTCCATGAAAAAGAGACAGACTTATATGCTAAGGAAAGTTCTCCCATTCTTGATTTTTTCCCTTAACCTGGTTCTAGATAATGTGATTGTTGATAAGGTATATGCAAAAGCATTTCTCAGTAGTTGCATTAGTTTCAAAACTAATTTGAGCGAAAGAGAAAAGGCAAGTGCTGTCTAAACAGAATCTAATGTCTCTTCTGACATGCCATTTTTTTCCATTGGCTCCTTTTTTCTTGATCATACTCTTTTCTCTGATGGTGAAATTTTTGCTACAGTAACCCTACATTGCCTAAGAATGTGTTCACCTCAAGTTATTTGTCTTTTTAAAAATGTCAAATTACTGAAATCAGGACAGGAAGTAATCTCACAGGGGTAAGGAATGTGCTTTATTGTCAGTCCTACAATAAGAGGGGATGGCAATTTGGATTCTACATTCTGGGCTACAAGTAATGTAAATCAGTGAAGCTATAGAAAAACATCCATATTCATTTACAACATCTAAAGAACTAGGTGTCAGTTGGCAAAATGGATACCACATTTCTCTTTTCCTAGACTATAGACAGGTAAACATTATTTGTGATAATTTTGAATCTCAGATTTTGGGAGGCTAAAATCTGATGCCTTTCTGAAGATTTTCTACAGGAAGCAGAACTTCTAACGAAATACTTGTCATGACTTTACTGATTGTATTTGTATTTATGTAAACATTATTAACGAGAATATTCCTAAAACAAACAAACAAAATTAGAACTTGAAAAATATATATTTTTAGTAAGGTTCCATATTTTGTTTTCATTTATGTTTTCACTTCACTCAGTCTTATCAAAAATAGATACACGAGGGTAATGCTAGTATTTATTTAGAGGCACATTGTCGTTTTTTCTGACTGAAGAGTTGTCACAAGTTACTCTCTGATTTCAGCACTTACTGGTTATGTATTCAATAACAAACTTCTCTTGCAATAACAGTAAAAATATATCAGCTGTATGTCTTTATATTCTGGTTAGTAGTAAAATAACAATGGTTTGCTCTAAGGAGTATGTACCTGAGAAGTGATCCAGGTCTATATTGAAAACAAATAAGAAATCCTACCAAATTGCTCAGGCTACATAATGTCAGGTAAAAAGAGACAAATTTTTCAGGTCTTTTTTTTATCTTGTTATTCTAGAAACTTGCAACATATCCTGATCGTCATTCACTAGCTGCAGAAGGGAGCAGGTTGGAAGGTGAAGCTGAGCTGTAATTTAAGCGGAGTGCTTTGTAATTAATTCATATGTATGTTTTATTTTTCTCCTTTTTTTTCCTTCAAACAGGAACAGGATTCAGTTGTTGTGGGTCACTTAAAGATCTATTTTCATCTATAAAACTGATCTTTCCATTAAATTCTTCTCTTATGCAGCAGTTAGAGAAGGTCCGAATGAGAAAGAGCAGGAGTCCCAAGCATTTTTCAGTAGACATCAAGTAAAAGTTCCCTCATGCAATCAGACGGCTAAACAATTAGGAAACCAAAAGGGGAAGAAATGAACACATTTATGAGACTCAAGATCATATAAATGCTAAATGATTTAGAACTCATTTCTAGGCAAAAATATTTCAGATACTGGTGACTTCAGGCTTCCCTAGGCCAAGACATATACAATGAGCAGTCTTGGATGCCTGCTCAGGCAGACCGTACCTGTGTCATCCAGAGATGACAGGCAGGTCTCTGGCAAGCAGAGTGGAGATTTCAGTTAAATGTGAACTGATTCACATTACTTGCTGTTTTCCAGTTCTGATAGACTGAAATAGATACCAAGGAACTGTCCAAATCTCTCCACGTGTCAATACATCCCAGCATTATTGCCCATATTTTGCATCCACAGTGGAGAACTGTTCTGCAGACATTGACTATATAGACATTTTAATACTACAGAAAGGACACAGAACTAAGTAAATGCAAGACACTCTGTTCTGTTCTTAGTCTATTGAAAAGTTATAAGGACACGCTGTAGATGCGCCTTTCCTGACAGAGCAGTTTATTCAGATCAAGCTGAAGGAAAAATAGAGTAGAACTGCAGGCGCTTTTGTTGGACCTGGCCTATGGGAGGTTTCTATTACAAATAGTTGTATATGCTCTGCTGGGAGCACTGAGAGTCAGTGATGATGAAGAGGCTGTACTGCCTGAATTTGTTTGGTGGATCTTTTATGCAGGAAACATTTTAGAAGGCTGGTTCAGAGAGTTCTGCCACATGGAAGCAAATTCAGCTAGAAGGCCTCAAATACATGATCGAAGCTTAATGGAGACTACAGTTCAGGATGATATGCAGGGTTTTACTTGGATTCCTGAGGCTAATTCTTGATTCCTTATTTCATTCAAATCCTATCTGAAATATTGCTAAGGTTTATGAGACTCTGGAAAACACGACAAGAAAAGCAGTATCAGCATAACTAAGATTTTTTTTTTTTTTTTCTGGAGGGGTTATATTAAAGAGCAACAAGGAAACAAATGTCTTTCTTTGAAAATCAAGAAACTAAGGATAGCTCGTGTGTAGAAAAATGGGGGAAGATTTAAAAAAACACTACAATCCTTAGGTTGATTTCTTAAGATAAAGTTTAGGTATGACTGCTATGTATTTCCACTAATCCTCCTGCCTTTTCCTGGTGTATTTTTCACCCACTGAAAAAAAAGATAAATGCCTCAGAGATACTGTGGTCTGCCAAGCTTCATGAAAATCAGTCACAGGAAAGGGCCTCACAAAGGAATGGGTGAAGTGAGAACTCAGCAGTTATTTGTGATTTTTTGTTCAGCCTGCCACAATGGTGCACATCTAGGCTGATTAGCCAGCACAAGAACAGTTTGCAACCAAGCACAGCATATGCTGTGCCTTCTACAATTGGTGGTCACAGTATGTGAGAGAGACCTGGGGTGTCCATGAAGAGCTTAAAGAGACATGGGAGGGAATTAAGAGCATTTCAGGCAGTCACCAGGGGGACCATGGGATACAATTCTGTGAACACTGCTTTACTATTTCTGTTGCTCGAGGAACAACTTACTATGTACACATGGAAAGGTTGCAGAAGAAATATTTTGTGCCAACACTAAAGGTAGCCAATAAAAAAAGACCTCGTTATTTTCTCACTCTGATTGGGGAAAAAGTTTTCTATTCTCAAAGAATCATATTTCTTTTGATACTTGAATACAATAGATTGGAAAGGACTGTCTGAATTACTTAAAAGTAGTACACGCCCATAAAAGTTACTACATGTAATGTAAACACTGTTAATTTCCCTTTAAAACTCAAAGGGAAGGTAGAAGTATATTTGAACACGAGGGTAGTCCTATGCCTGATCTGAATTTTAATAGCACTCCCTTGACGCTCTCAGGAATTGTTTTTCATTAGGAATGAGGAATTCAGAAATCAGGGAGTGGCTGACATTTTTTTTCACAAACAATACGCTCTAATAGTGGAAGTGGTAATCATGTTAAGTGTTTCAAATCCAGAGACTCAAGAGGAATGTCTAACACAAGAAAGCTTTTCTGTCTGTGAATCAGACAGAGGATGGAATGACCAAGAAAGATTAGAATCATAATATGAAAGATGGCAAAATTTGGCTGGAAAGATCTGGATTGTTTAATCAACAAGCATCAATTTTTTAACAATTGTCTGAATGACAGGAATGGAGATAAGAGGAGATCCACAAATTGTAGTTGTCCTCCTGTAATCTGAATGCTGCACCAGCTGTGTGGCTATGAATAGAACTTAAATACCTTCATGCATTATATTTCTACTTTTGCAAAAATCTGCACTCAGAAATGACAATCAAATGAATCTTTGAAAAATGAAAAAACAAATCTGAAGAGCTTAGTTTGAGAATAGCGTGGGTTTGCTTCTGCTTTGTTTATTTTCATATTTAGGTAGAGAGAAAAAAAGGGAAAGAGAAAAAATTTAATGTCAAAATTGAATTTATACTTTGGACTTTTTAAGGTCAGCAGAGTTGTTTCAAGCAAAATACATTTTTGTGTATTTTCTTTGGTATGTCAACTTCAACAATGAAGATGAAAAATGAAAAAAAAAAAGAGAGAGAAAAATGCATTCCACTAAAAAGAGTCAAAATGAAGAGTCAAATATTTTGACTTCTTTCCTATTTTCTTAAAAAGAAATACTCAATATTTTGACTACAAATTCTGAAAAATTTGATTTCTCCATATCTGCTTTTTTCAACAAATTAGGTATATTTAACAAACTGTCTATTTAGATACCTTGAATACTGTAACACAGAGTTGCTTTGTCAGATTGATCCTTTACTGTTAGGATGTAATTTAGGATTCTAACATTTTGTCTATCCATAACCAGATGGTTTATGATTTGTATCTCTTCACAAGACTATTTGTATTAGAGGATAAATCAAACTCTAATGTGCTTTATATGGCTAATGTAAATACGAAAAAATATGCAATGAATGGAACAGAAACTTATGCATGTTCTGTAATACATATAATTGCATGCACTATTTCATGCAAAGGAAGGAAAAGAACTATTAGAAACTCATTGGATTATGAGAAACTCGTGTAACACTAAAGGAATTGTAACCAAGAAAAGATAAAGCTTTTCAGATGCACGTTTAAAGTGCAACGCTGTATATTTAACGTTAATATTAATTATAACAGAAGGAATTGATCCTTTACTAACAGACATAAGGTAACTTAACAAAATAATGCCAGAGAAGGAGCACAATGCACCTACATCTGTTAGAGCCAGTGACAATACTTAAAAACAAAAATTGTGAATGTAATCTTGACACATCAATGTGGTTCAGGATTGTCGAAACAAAATTACATATAAAAATACAGAAAAAAGAAAGAAAGAAAGAAAGAAAGAAAGAAATGCCCTTTATATTCTAAAAGCTGTTATAAGATTTTATTTAGAAGAAATGTGGGAAAATGCTGTATTTTTTCCAGTAGATATGAAGCCATAAACTGCAACATTGTGTGAATGATGATTGCTGACAGATATAAGGATGCTGATCCTTCATTTTGAAACAGAAACTGAAAGACAAAAAAAAAAAAAATCCAAACATCTTTTTTTTAAAAATTGGAAGGAATGGAAACTTTAAAAAAAAAAAAAAAAACCTTAATGCGATAGGCAGCAATAAAAGCAAATTGCAAAATTGTTTGCTTCTTTGTTTGTTTTAAGGTCATAGTATATATATATAGAGAGAGAGATAGTTGAGTCTGAAAGCAACCAAATGAAGTAACTAGTGCCTGTGCTGTACTTCAAGGAAAAAGAGATCTAGCTTTTCAAATGGATGTTTGACAACTGCTATTCAGATCTTACATGTAACTTCTATTCTGATATGTTAAAAAGCATTATTTTGAAAAAAATAATGCAGTAGTGTAGTATTAATAGTAGAAAAGATTTTTTTTTTAAATTTCATAGTCTCTTGTAATTGGATGAGTAAAACATGAGGATATCACATCTAAGATAAATTTTGAAAAAAAAATGAATCTAGGCAAATTTTTTGGTTTTGCCACAGTGAGCATATATTATTGTGATGAAAGTGATGAAAGCTGGTTCTTGTACTGAATTTTCTTTTGGAAATCTTTGTTGCCTCAGAGTTTTAGAAATAGTTTTGAAATGTTGACTTAAAGTGTTGATTTTTATTTTTTTAATTAAACTGTCTTTTCAGACTATTCAAAACTGAATTCATGCATATAAAATGCAAACAGAATCATGTGAGGTATATGAAACAAAGAATGAACTAAAGGAAATAATATTAGTGTTATCCTGATATTCTGGGAGTTTTTTTTTAGTTGCTTAGACTTGTATTTATTTGGAGAGAAAGGGAACAAGCGGTATTTCTTCTGAATGTCCTCCATAGTATACCACAAAGATATTAAAGATTTTGAAGACAAAGCAGAAAGAACAAAATAAAGTCACGATTAGATGTGATTGTCTGGATCAAGGAGGCCAGCTTTTCAGGTGAAGAAGACCCCGCACCTCTTCTTACCAGCTGCCTGTGACCTGTTCATCTGAGCAGCCAAGTATCTGTGTGCTGACCAACACCGACTCGGTTCTATGTCATATGTGATTGTAGAGATCTCCCTCAATGCATTGCATCATCCAAGGACTCATGCCCATATGAAGGCACTTGCTAGGGGAGTGGCTGCCAGCAGATAAAAGCAGAAAAGATCAAGCCACAAACTAACTGAATCATTTGACAGGCAATACCCAACCGCTATCAATACAAAGGTCACTATCTGGCCAGCCCCTGAACTTGGAAAAAGGTGAATATTGTCTCTAAATAACTTACTGAAGGTTGAGCAGCCACAACTGTCCCTCTAAATGTTTTTACAATAAAAAGCAGCTGTTAGGCATGTAAAGGTGAACTACGACAAGCCCAGATCTTCAAATTTGTCTCATGTTGTTGCCAACTAAACAATCATTAAAATTTGCCCTGATATTGCTTCCTCTAGTGTCCTGATACTGATTCCTTCATAGTGAGTTATTGGAGGCCAGACCCAATCATATGAAGTAGTGCAATCATATGAAGTAGTGCAATCATGAGTCTAGGTTTCAAGAAGCTTCCATTTCCCTGTTGTTTTTTTGTTTGTTTTGTTTTGTCATGACCATTTTTTGTTAATTGCTTACAGATATCTCTTTTCTGGTATACTGCAGTAAAATAAATTTTGTCCAAAACAGGGGGAGAGGCTGGGCTCTCTCCAGGGTTCTTAGAATCTATTTGCTACATTTCCTCACAGAAATCTGTCAAATGTCTGACATTTGACCAGGTTTTGTCACAGTTATCTTCTGATAGACTAAGAGTGAATCCTCTTATGCAGAGACGTTTTGAAGCAGACTTAGTTATTGTAGCTTATAGCAAGGAGGGGATAATTTGCGGAATTCATTGTCACCAGGTACTTTTTTGTTGTTTGTTTGTTTGTTTGTTTGTTTGTTTTTCAATTTCCAGTCCATTGCAGTAACCTGCAAATGAGAGTTCCACCACTTCTCATAAGTGGATTTTAGTTTCTTCATTCTATGGTAGAATATGGTTTTCTAAAGACACTTACCTGCACAAAAGTTTAGCAAAGAAAAAGACAACATGTACTGATACTGCTGCTATTCATGAAGGATACAGTGACAAACTAGAGCCCAGTCAGAGGTTCATACACATCTGAGAGCAGATGTATCTTTCACCTTCACAGTTATCTCTCAGTGCCTTGGTCACTTGAGCAAACAGCTCTGGCACTGCCTTTTGGCAAAGAAGAACTAAATCAGCATCAGTCACCTTGGAACAGCCACAAACTCCTTGAATCCCTTTTTTGTGTGTGGAATGAAGGGAGCAGGTTCACTGACAGAACTTTAATGCAGACTGTAATCAGTAACATTTGCCATTCTTTTGTTTTGCTTTCAGCTATGAGGTGGTCAGTGTTGGGAACAGGGTGACCTTGTGAGCCATCATTTTGTTTCTCCTCCCACATTGCAGTTATGGCACAGTACTGTGATAGTTGTCCTACAAATACTTTTTCAAGCATAGTGTTTCTCAAAGTGTTGTTTCAGTTGATTTAACAACTCACCACCGCTGAAAGGGGTAATTCAAGGTTCCCCTTCTCATCTCTTTGCTTCCAAACACAAACTTCTGTGTCCTGGCTTATATCAGTGCTTGTCAGATTTCTGTCAGTTGGTTCAGCACATTAAATTGCAGAAAACAGATCCAGCAAAAATGGAGTGATTTTCTGCCATTTTAGTGAATAAAGTAGCACACACACATGCACAGTGAGTGCAAGGCAAAGGTTAGGACCACACAAGTAACAAGAAGATAGCAGAGTGAGAGAAGGACAAGAGAAAAAAAAAAGAAGAAAGAAAGAGAGAGAAAGACCAAAAAAAAAGTAGGGGGGAGGGGAGGAGCAAGACTTTTCCCTTGAAATGGCAAGAAGTAATTAGATTCACCCTTCAGCCCCTTACTTAAGTGCACACATGATAGTTAAAGCAGACCTCAACTCTGATGTAACCACTAGCCTTTTCAAGCCTTTTTCAAGTAATCAGATCTGTTAGCATTGTTGAACTAGGACAGAAGTCAGGGCAGGCAGAAGCCACATAAAAACTCCATCTCCCAGGAGTTCCAGCATCCTGATTCTGTTAACAATACAGATTGACATTTTGCAAAACAGGAAGATCAGGAAAAAGAAATAGACCTCTGGGAGAAACCCTAAATCTTCTGCTTAAGTCCATCCTTAATCCAACTACTTCAGAAAATGAAGGAACAAAACCAATGAGAATTTTTATGGGTTCTGTTCAAGAGAAACCATGCCCATTGACTAGTGTACGACACCAAACAGAAATAAGACATGTATTAAATATAAATTGGATAAATTGGGTGAATTGGGTGCACAAATTAATTTGACACCTGAGACTAAAGCAAATGCTTTGAAGAGAAGATTCTAGTGTAATGGAAGACAGGCACTAAAACATATCTCTCATTCTAGGAATATAATTCCTAATATGGGTATACATGAACTACGAAAAAGATAAAATAAAAGACTTTGACAGGTTAATTATTGGAATTATGTCCCAAACAATGTATCTGTGTTCGGCTTAAAACATAACAGTCTGCAAGTTACAGTGAAAGAACTGATATTGTGGAAGGAGAATGAAACATGAAAACAGAAATGAAAAGAAAATGTACAACCTCCCCCACTCCCAAATGCATAGAAGTGGCAGAGAAACAACTCAATCACAGGAAGCATACAAATATCATAATGAAAATTATTAAGTATATTAACATGGATACTGCTAATAACACGGACTCTAAAAAAAGGTAGATTACAAAAAGAATATAGGAACCAAAAAAAAAAAAAGGCTAATCGTAGGATTTCGATCAATGCATGTAAATATACACAATTTATTGCAAGGAAAATGTATATATTAATTACTGAAATTATCCAGAGTGGCATTGCTAGAACTTGTGACTGATAAATCCGTAATCAAACATGCGAAACTGATATTTACCAAATATTTTTCTAAGACAGTGACAGATAATGAACTTACTACAGGAGAATGTGAGTGCCCACGTAACAATAATATTATGAAAACAATACTAAAATTGTGCAAAAATGCTTCAACATCACAGACCCAATGAAAAGAAAACAGCTAAATGAATAATAAAAAATAAAACAGTGAAAACTTCACAAATTATTAAATCCAAATCCAAAGCCATGTAAGAGGCCAAAACACTCTAATTAACCTGCTAGACCTATGTACACATTGTCAGTTCTGGAATCCCAATTACCTTCCAAGGAACCTAGCACTAGATTCATCATCCTTCTTCCTAGAGACTGTACACATTTGCCATGTCTTCTCAAATAATGCAGAACTCTTTCACCTGCACCAATGAAGTGATAATATATTTCCAAAGTTTAAAAGTTAGACCTCAAGTCACATCTGGCTTCAGACTTTGAATCACACTTGCATTTGCTCTAGTTCATGAAACATTGTTCTAGACTAAAAGAGCCAGCACCTAATTCAGAGAACAAAAGGTTTCTCTTTCACACATGTTGCAAGCAATATATGAAATGCTACCACTGTTCATCATCAGCTCTTCCTTTCCTGACTAAATTTATAGAGGAGCTATCAAAAAACATCTGCGAGGTCACTTGAGTGGAGCAGAGACTGTATATTTGAGACAATACACTTAGATCATCACCCTGACTAGAAGCAGCTTTAGTGCTTTGTTGGATGATTGCTGCCTGCCAGTGCATAGACGGAAGACATTCACCCACATTCCCTGGGCTTGGCTGCAGTGATGAACTTTACCGGTAGAAGATAACTGTTAGCTTACCTGTCAAAGGCACTGGAAGCAACCTAAATGAATCAGAAGATCTTAAGCCCTTCCTGGCAGGACATACCTAAAATAGTTATTGTCCCATGACTAGGACCCTCATTTATCACATCCCACATGCCTTTTCTACATATACTCAGTAGCAATAGTGAGAAACAATGCAGTGAGATAACGCAGATTCTGGAGGGGGCAATAGCTACACAAGGCAAAACTTTGCCTACCCTGTCATTATCTAGGATAGCCTACTGCTGAAGAAAATCAGTTTGTAAATGAAGAACAGCTCATTGAACCTGAACCTAAATAGAGATTATGTTGATGGTCAGGGAAAAAAAAAAAAAAAAAAAAAAAAAAAACACTTTGAGAACTGTATTTATTGCAGTTTCCTTGGCTGAAGGTATACATTTACTATTTATCAGTCTGTAATTTTGTCCATACTGAGTTCTACATAAATAGAGCTCCACTGGTAGTTTAAATACATTTTTAGGAACATGTACAGGACATAGAAGTGGTTTCCATAGAAGTAGACAGCAGCATAAATGCCACCATCTTTCATCCCCAGTGAAAGGTGCATTTCCCTTAAATTAAAAAGCAGATGGCAAGTATGGGAGGTATGGATATTTTTAGAAACAAAACTGAAACAAGAAAATGCTAGGCAAAAGAAAACATTGCAAAGCACATGCCATTTCCCCTTGAAACTAACTGAGCAAAAGAACAAACCAGATGTGATAGATGGTGGTCATACAGTAGAAAGTGCTCAGTATAAGAATAGTAGTTGAAAGCCACTGGAAACTGTAAAATATTCTGTTTTCCTGTAACAATAAGATTCCTTCTTACTGTCTCCAGTCCTATCCTTCAACAGAAGGAAGAATGTAAATCACTGCTTATACTGCAGTGTGGTAAAGAAACAGACCCTTACCTCTGCTCCTCAAAAGAGTAGACTTTTTTCTGTATCAAGACTAAAAAGAGTGTATGTGTAAAGAGAACTTTATGTTTCTTTTTTTTTGCATGCATAAAAATCTATTTCTATATGATTTAATAAATTTGATTAGTTAAAAGTTAATGAGCTTTTTTATTGTTTAATGTTTTACTTTCCATATTACTTGGTTAGTGGTTAATTAGTACAGTTATATACAGAGCTACTCTATCAACATTTTAGTAAAGATTAAGTTCATTAGTTTCCTCAATATTAAAACATTTGCCTAAGTATAAATGTACAATGACCCGCAGCATTTAATTTGCAAGTAGGGTATTCAGTCTTTATAGACAAGCAATATAATAGCTCCATAATCCACAGAAATATGTGCAACAGAAATTTGCCTAACATTGTTAGACAAACAATGCAGAAGAGAAGAAGTAACAAATACGATTTTTGCATTCCAAAGCAAGGATTTAATTACCTTAAATGAACTTATCTTTGTGGAAAGAAAATTAGCAACCAACATGAAAAACTGATATAAGATCTCCATGTACATATAATTCTATAATATTTTTCTTGTTCTTTTCCTCTGATACAGAACAGTAGCTAGCCAGTATCTTAGCTGTGGTGTATATTAGTGCTATTAATGCAATAAAAAGCAATATAACTTTTTTCTCTCTTTTCCATGTATTCCCTACAATGCACCACTGGTGGGCAGCAGCCAAGTGCTGTCTGGGTGAGAGGGATTGCAAGATCAAAATTAAACTTCAACAATCATCAGTTCAGGAAATTTATATAGACCACATGTAAGCAGGGGCAGGGGGGATGCTCTCAGATGTTCTGCTTTAAAAAATCATCATACTGCTTTCTAAAAGGCAGATTAACCACTGAAGTAATTCAGGAATTTATACCACAAATGTCACAAAAAGAAACTGCAGCAGTGAAATTCAGAGCAAAATAGCAGTGATTTTAGTTACCTCAGATAGTATGCCTTACATTTTCAAATATTTGACAGAATATGTCAAAAAGTGTAGGTGTTGTGTGTTGGCAGCAATTTTTGACAACAATGATCTGAACTTCAAGTCTTAAAAATTATGGGCTGCTGGAGAAATAAGAAAAAAAAAGCCGCCAAATATTCTAAAGTTATATAGGTTGGAGTCAAATGCTGTAGCTTTCTCTCAAATAAGGGTAAGCAAAATTAATTTGGTTTTACCAGTGAAGTATGGCTTTAGGGAAGTCTTTTTTCTCATCTCTCAGATTCAAAGGTTGAACCCTGAGAACTTTTACTTGCTTAGCACAAAGAGGTCCTGTACTTGAAAGGGGCTGCTAGACACAACAGCAATATTCAAAACCAACCTTAATGACTACATTATCTATTTCACCTTATAAACAATTATTATATACTCATAGTTACTGTTATAACTAGTTACTAATTTGGATAGAATTGCATTCAGAGTGAATTATGCTTTCTTTCTCTTATTCCATAGCATTCTTTCTCTTCATTTTTAAGTTGCTGAAGCTGATGTTTGTGCACTGTACTTGTCCACTTCTCGTGCTACAGCCTGTTTTAGCAGATATTTTAGTAAAATGCTTTTTGAACAACCTAGCAGAGCTATTGTATCCCACATAACTACCTCTTAAAACTAAACAACTCTTTTTGTAGGTATGCGGACTATTTTTTGAAAATAAGAAAAACCCATCTCTACAGTTTTTCAGTATTTTATATTAATCAGGTCAAGGTTTTTGGAATGCACTCCTCTCCCAAATTTTAACAAATTTAAACACACAAAAGTCTGCTATGACTGTATGGTATCAGTCCCTTTTACAGCTATTTGAGTCATTCTCAAAATTCAGTAAGTTTTTCTGGAGGGATCCAGGACTTCTGAAAGCTGCTTGCTTAAGATTAACTTTGGTGATTGACATCTGTATCGGGGAGGTTGTCAGCTTCAGCTGAAGCTTTTGGGGCATTCATAAAGTTTCTCTCATATATCTATAGCCTAGTATGAATTCATGCATGAGTCTGTCAGGGCATTTAATGGGATTTCTTCTGCAAGTTTTCATGAAGCTTGGAGAAAGTTAGTTCTTTTCAGTCACATTTTGTTAAGTTCAGAAGAAATACTCAAAACTTGGGGAGAAAGGAGAGATAGCAGGCAGATGAACACACATCTCATCACCTAGGAAACTTGTAAAGCTTGAAAACATGCGTGTACCAAGACAGTTTAATAGCGAAGATATGCTTGCTTTAATTGTGAAAACTCCAGAGATGGGAAGGACTCCGTTAAATTAATTTTCTGCAGTTGATTCATTCTTGCCTGTCTCTCACAAAGGTCAATTCAACTCCAGGTTCATTTCTTGCTCTTAGCTGTGAAATTTTCTGTTTTTTGAGGGCTCAAATGATCCAAATGATCTCTTGCTCTACTCGGAGAGCTCTAACTCATGTAGTACTTCAAAAATTATGATACAGCCTAAGTTGAGCAAGTCTCTGAGATTATAAGCTAGGAATGGAGGCTCAAAATGAAGGAAGATAACTTCCTGAAATTTTCTTTTCTTTCCTCTTCTTACACAGCTGTTCTAGATATTTTCTGATGTTGTCAGTAAAACTGCTGTGGTTACACTTTTGGCAGTAGCATGGATTTGGCCTTAGTAGAGTGATTGTGGCAAACTGTGAACATTTTCCTGCAATACTCAAGTGAGAAACATTTCAATATCTACCTCTACCAAAACCTTAAAAATAAATTTTGTGAAGAAAAGCTTTTCCTTACTCTTTAGAGGATTTCTGCTCAATTCAATATCGTTTTTTTTCTGGAAATGAGAGAGAAATGCAAACTCCTTAAGGAAAAAGAAAATCAGAGGAATCATTTGAAGAAAAGGCAAGGAACCTGTTTGATCAAGGTTTACCATTTTTTCCCACGAATAGTAATTAAAAAAAAAAAAAAAAAAAAAGACCATGCTTGAAGCAGACATTTGAGAATACTTCTTGATGAAGCAGTAAAACTTATAAACTCTCTCATCAACTGTTCCTCATTTTCAGCTCCTAACATGTGCCAGTTCTGGAAGAAAAATTCTGGAGGAAAATTCTGCTATTATTATCCTTATAGATGTTCTCCTCCTAGAGTTATTAGATCTTTCATGCATCCAGGGAGCTATGGCACAATCGTATTTGCCCAATCCAAGGCGTGTTCTGCCTTCTTCAAAATAGGGCATATCTCAATCACTTTTTACAAGAATAAAGTTTTTATTTGCAAACCAGCCAGCCATATTAATATGTTCTTATCTTATAAGTTGTGCTTGGCTCTGATTATGACACTGACAATTGATATGTTCAAGAAACAAGGAATATAGAAAAAATAAAATAGAAAAAAGCAAAGGCAGAAGAAATTCAAACCAATGGCCAGTTCTAGTTCTGATGAGAAATTTGTACACTTCCAGACTATTTCTGCATCTGTAGCTTTGACCACATGCTAAAAGCAACCTCAACAGGCTCAGACCACCTGTGTTTCTCCAAGGAAAACCACCTGCCCACCTGAAGCTGACAGAGCACAGTGGCATGGCACGGGCTCCCTCCGCCCTTATGAGCCATGGTCGGTATGCCGTAACCATTGATGGGAGTCTGCAGAATATGCAGTGTTCCAAGATCTGACAGTGAGCAGCAGACAGTATGGAGGCGGAATGAAAATAACAGTTTCAGGGATTATTTGTTATTTTGAGATAATTTTGGTATCTATGGTCTCTCCTTACAGAAGGCATTTAAGAGAGAGAAAAGATTATTTTACTTCCAAAACAATTTTTCCCCTCGTTGCTTACTTGAGCCACAAGCAAACAACAAGTTCTCACCACCAGTAGTCAAAGAGCTGCTGCACCCTATGATCTTCTAGATCTCTCTGGAAATTCTCTTCTCTATCCACAAAACAAACACCAAGTTGGACTGTTTCCATGAATATCTAAGAGAAAACAGGTGTAGACTTGAAATGGGGTAGGGCGCTAGGGCTTTTGTGGCATGTGCAAAAATTCCCTTTCTTATATAGTGATAGTGAGAAGGTTTTGGAATGACCCATGTAGTTCTAGCCCTTCAGAGCAACCTCAGCATCCTTTGATAATCCAGGCTTCTCTGAGCTGTGCTTCTAGTATGGGATCATATACTGTGCTGAGGAGATCCTGTCACTGACGTGGTATATTTGTGTATGGGCTGGATGGGACCATGCTCCTTCTTATTGGCTTTGCAACTCTTGTCCAAGCAACTGTAACCCTAAGGCAAATGCACACATATTTACTAGAAAAAAACATTTTTCCTTTTGAAGACTGGAGTCTTCCACGTGTACCTTGCTCGAACACTGCCTAGAAAGCATGTGTATTCTTCATTCCCGAAGACAGGAAAATTTGACAAACTTGATCTAACTGCTTCAACCAGCTGATCTCCAAAGGTCTTTTCTAACCAAAATATTCAGTGATCTGTGTGAAGTTTAATTTCTTCTGTATCTTACTGTTTTGAGAAATAATTATGTAAAATATTGGGGCTCCTTGTAGATCTCTGTATATATAGGCACAACTGTGTATTGGAGCCTAAAGCCGACAGAAGCTCAGCAGAGAGGGACTTATAGCACCACTAGGAAAGCACCGCTACCTTGACTTATATCCGGGTTTCTGTGCCAAGGAATTTGGAATCTACTTAGCAGTTTCACATATTTTTGCTACTTAAACTTTTTGACTATTTCCAGTAGAAAGAAACTATTTCAATTTCGCATTACTTTTACCAAATATCAGAATTAAATTTGAAAATATCTATAACAATATGGCAATACAAGTAGATACAATTTCCCACAAACAAGGATTAATTAAAATAGCTAATATTGATCTATTGTGGGCCGAAAAGTAATTATGAGTGAGTGTGCACAAATTAAGAGAGTATTGTAATAATTACCATGGGGATAACAGTGATTCTTCCCCTCCCTCCACTCTCTGCCCACCTTTAAATTTAAGAAAATGGTTAAATGGTTTATATATTTCAGGGATTAAGTCACAACCGATAAATTACAATTGATAAATCTCTTTTAAAATAAAACCACCCTATTTATTGCAAAAATACATTTGCATATTAAAAGGCAGTTACCTCATTTTGTTAATACAAACGAAAGACATAATATTTCTCAAATATTTACACATTGAGAAAGTTACAAGGAAAAATTCAGAAAACAAGGTGAAACATCTTCTTTTATACATCATAATACCTATTCCTCATTTCAGTTTTCAGAAACATTTGCAATCTAGGAGTTAAATGAAAGCAAATGATATAATTGAATCCTACACTGAGTAGAAAAAATGAATTAGTAAATATTTTACCCTCACAGGCTCATATAAATATATATTAAATTTAAAACTACAAAAATAGTTGTAATTTAGAGATACCAAAACTACACACATACACACACACACACAACATGGTAAAATTAAGCTACTTTCACATTTCAGGATGCAAATAAGTATCTGCAATATGTTTACAATTACAAGACCAGAAGGGAAGAGGGAAAGTTTGAGAAAAGTAAAGTAATGTGGAAAAAAAAGGACAAGGGATAAGTATGCAGAAGTAATTTAGAAAAGTTAATGGCCAACAGCCAGTCCCTCTCCTAAACACTCCTAAAACAAAAACAAAAGGATTTTGAAAAGAATAAGGAATTAAAGAATAACTGTAGATTAAAAAAAATGGTTAAGTTGGAAAGGGAAATTTTTATGTATTTAGAATGTGGAAAGTCCAAAAGAACTTTCCCTGTAAAGAGAGAAGGGAAGTGTTGGATGCAGATGATACAAGCAGATTTTAAAACATGATGTTATTGAGTTAGACTTTTGCCAGGAGAAGTAGAATAAAAGTGAATTATACCATTCGTGGTAAAAGAAGGAACTCTGTACTGTATATTGGTTGCTGTCATCACAGACCACTGGGCTGCTACCCAAACAGCCTTCTTGGACCTCAGGAACTAGCATCCTTTAGCCATGACAGATCAATGAGGCACCTAAGTTTGGAAACCTCTGATCTTGTTTTGAAGCCAAATATTCATAATTTGCTACTCATGAACACCCAAAATATTTATGGTCCTGAACTAAAGTCTCCCATAAACATACTAGGAAATACAGTGAACCCTAGTACTTGTGAAAATAGGATTTCAATTAATTTAAGCTGGTAGCTCTTGGTATAATGACTGCCCCTAAGTAGTAATACATAAATTTGCATTTCCAATAAATAGATATGTGGCATTAAACATATCCTATGAGGTATAGGCAGATTGCATTTTAATATACTTTAGAAGACCATTAAAAATAAAGCCAAGATGTTTTTATCCAGCCAAAATAGTATATTAATACATACTCCAAAATTGAAACTCTCAATCAAACTCTCTCTTCTGCTATTGCTGTAACCAAAACATATTATTCATTCTGTTCACTGATCAAGAATTATCTTAAAAATGCTTATCTTTATATGTTTTGCCATCCAATTTTGCTGCAGAGTGATTGTTTCTAGTCACTGTTATACACAAAGCCCAGCCGTATGAGTTAACTTTGTCCTGGACTGTAACTATCTCTTCCCCCATTCTAGTGTTTATTCCCACCCTTGATGCATTTATGCATGACATTTATATAACATCTCACTTTTCATTTTATTACACTACATGCACCAAGGTTGTTATACTATAGGTTCAATATTTCCCTTCTCTGCATCAGTTTTAATGTCAATATTTCTTTCTTGAACATGGCTGCCCAGAAGTATATGCTTTATATGGGCCCTGTACTTTTGCAATAATCCTTACCTGAAGAAATGAAGAGGAGAAATAAAACCCCCTCACTATACGCAAGATAGCACCTTTTAAAAAGGACTGCTATGTTTGCAAGTTATTTACCTGATCAACTAGTATACTCACTTCTTCTCATCAGTTATTTCCAAATCATAAACTACAAGATTGTATTTTTTTTCTTATTGTGCTACCAAAGTCACGATTGCATTTTCTGTAATAGTATATTTCTTCCAACTATCACTACTTCCATTCACAAGATATTTAAATTCTTTGTGTAAGATAGTTTAATCCTTCATCCTGTTGACCATGCCTCATGCTGCCAGCATTTTTTATCATTTTAACATATTTTGTTTCATAATAAAAACATTCCGTGAGATCTATGTTCAAAAAGAAGCGTATTTGCATCTTCAAAGGTTCCTCTATTTTCATTTGATGAATCTATTCTGGTGAGTCTACTCTTCTCGGGTCTTCTCAAACAGCCCTCCCCGTTCACATTGTCTTCCTTCTTCTTGGTGTGTCTCCTCTTATTTAGCCCTCTTGCCTAAAATTCATGTAGGTGTATTTATCTTGCCAGTTCTTCAGGAAGCTTTCTTTCTGGGGAATGACCTCAGCGCCCCAAATTGTCCAACCTGCACTAGATCAGTGGCATGATAATACCTTTTCTATTTTAATCTGCTAAAAGAATTACCTTTAGCTCTTACCGGAAAGAAGAAAAATGAACTTAATGCAGAGGTATCTGAAATCTTGTAACAGAAGCATTAGGACACTGACTTACTCATTTCTTTGAGTCTAGCAGTGCTATTTCAAGTATCTTGCTGTGATAATTTAAATGCCAACATTTTTATAGCCATAAAGTTATTATGGATGAAAGTACAGAGGAAGAATTACATGCATATTGCTTGTAATTCTCAGTCAAGTACAACTTGCGAATGATGCTTAGAGGAATCCCAGCTCCTTTTCCATTGCATGATACCTAAGAAAAGGCTAGGATAAGGAGGGGAAGACTGCAGGGAAGACTTTGCAGAACTCACTGGGATAGGCAAATCTCATTTTCCCAAACTTTCCAATGTCTCAGAAGAGATCAGCATTTTACAAGTCACATTCTCATTCAGCAAGCAGTTGTTCTTGAATCACTTTTCATTGTCTTTCTTTACACGGAGGTTGAAAATAGGTTTGGAAATTTCATTGGACTCCAAGGCCAAAAACCTTAAGCACATATGTACTGTGCCAATATTGCTGAGTGAAAGTAACTCTCAGGGGTTTAGCAAAGTGCATGCCATCATATTTCTAACATCTGCACAATTAGAAGCTAGTGACATCTAAAATGCCAAGATTTGGTTTGTGGGCAAAACCTGGGGTAGAAAAATTGCTTTTATCATATTATTTCAAACTATGGCCCTCATGAACACATAGTCTGGAGAACAATTCTGATGACATTCTCTCTCAAAATAGTACTGTGAGTCAGAATTGCTTCTCCTACAGGGGAGGATAGATACACATTTGCTCTGGGCAGAGAAGACTTCATTTTTTTCTCTTCATTTTTTTTTCTAGAGAAAAAAAAAGGCCAAAATGGAATAAGTGCACTCATGTACTTACTTGATTTAATGAATTGCATTTTGCTTTAGCATTTCACTGTGGATGAAAGATCAAGATTAATAAATCATGCATGTAGTAAAATTTGGCAGGAGCTGATAAAATCCTGCCTAGTTGGGAATGTATGCTTCTTCCATGCCATTTGGTCAAAGAATGCCAGCTGTTTAGAGAACAATGGACTAAATCAAAATTATGACTTAACAAGTACAAAATACAGAATCATCAAATTTTGTACCTCATATATATATTGATTAAATAAAATTAATTTTCTATCTACTGAACTTTGATATATACATTTTTATGTAATATAAAACTGATATTTTCTCTTATTTAAAATTATTTTTAAAGTTTTTATAGTGATCAACTTCCCACTCAATCATCCCTTCCTCTAAAGATGCCATTCTTAACTCACTTAACACCTAATTAAATAATCTTACTTGTCTTGACAAAAGACTAATACCAAGAATATCTTGTAAGAGATTTCTTGTCATAATGAGGCCTGGAAGTGATTAATCTAGAGGCACAAATATTTCCAGTCTATCATGAACCATCATATTATTGTATACAGTCTAAGAAAATGATACAGAATTTGCATAACAAGTGCTATTATGTATATTCTAGCTGTTACATGTCAGGCCTTTCTTACCAATATCTGGCTAGACATTTATCTGTACTCCCACTGACAATTTTGTTATACTAAGTTAAATTCAGTGAAACATCTGAACTGGAATAATTTAACTTGCTCATCAAGTCAGATTTCCACATTGATATAAAAAGAAAAGATATATCTGCCCTTTTTTTCAGAGATTGTGTGTTTGATTATGTATTATAAGTCTGTCTTTTATACGAAAAACAATGATGCATAAACGACAATCTTATACAATCTAATGAGTCACAAAATTCAAAATGTCATTGCAACAATGAATGCAGTATACTTTTTAGATTCTAATATTACAGTTTGTTTGATTTGTATGCAAAAAAAGAGATTATTTTATAGTTTCCATTTCAGCCAGATCATTGTATGTCTTAATTATCTAAGACTAGGCCTACATTTTGCAAATGGTGTAGGGTTGTTGATGTAGATCTGTAAATCAAACAATCAATATTGAAGACATCATCTCTATCCTCAACACATTTTGAGGGCTTTTCTTCAGATAATCTGTAGTTTATCCCTACGAACTGAATGCCTATTAGAGGTTGGAGCATGTTGAGTGCGCATGTGGGTTTAGCTTCATCCAGCATCTAGTCCATGTACTCTGAGATCACTTTGCAATATGCACTAAATCACGGTGAGTGATGATGACTTCAAGTTTCATTTCAGATCCAAACTAAAATTTAATTCAACACACCTTAGGTAATAAAAGCCTTAAGGAAAAACAAAGAAGAACACAGAACATGTATTGATGAAAAGGGGTCTGTCATTTTTTTTATTGTATCACATGCAAGCCAGGACATAATTTTGCTGACAATCATCAAATGTAAAATGTTATTTACCTTTAAAAAGATACATTTTTTCAATTACTTAAAATAATCATAAAACCAACTGTTTGTTACTGAAACCTAAGTAACAGAGATCTGCTCTGTCCCTCTTAAAAGCATTCTTATATGAGTATTTGCTTATTAAACTGAAAGAAAGCAGGAAATATCCATAAGACCTTTCATTAAATATTCTTGAGTGAACACTTTTCATAAAATATTCTTAAGTGATTTAAAACAATTATATTTACTTCTGAAAAAAAATCCAATTTTTGAAAAAATAAGGAGAAAAAAAATATGTAGAGGAAAAAATATACAATGTTAACAGTTGCTAACTAAATATTTTAACCTGGTAGTGAATCCCGGTAAAACTGTAACTTTAACATATTAACTAAGTAAACCTTACAGTCCATCTATGGTTTTCTCTTAACAACTAAGATGTTGGAAATCATTAATTCTATTGTCTAACCAAGAATTAGGATTTGTTAACATGTTGCTCCCCACGCACACACTCAACATCTCAAACTAGGCTACCACGGTGTGCTTTCTTGCACCCTGAAAAATAATGAAATAGTTAATAGTCAGTTAACAATAGTTAACAAATAAAATATTAATCAAGATATTTGATCTACCACCCTATTATATGAGGTGTATCATTCTAAAGATGTCAGCACAGTTTTAACATTTCCACTATCCCTCCATTTCCTCCAAAGAAGTTTAAATCATAGAGTCATAGATCCATAGAAAACTTGGCTGGAAGAACCTTCTGTGTATCCCTGGAAGAAACTTATGTGTATCCCTAGTCCCACCTCCTTCCATATCTACTTCCAGTCCTAACACTGGAAATGTGATGAGGGACCACCAACAGAGAATCTCCAGACCTAGTCATCTACCTCTTACCTGAAAGGTGATGAGGGAAATTACCTGTAAAAGATGTGCTTCTAACTTCAGTTTTTCTGGTTAAATTCTAAGCACTGCAACTGGTTATGGTTTTTTAGGTGAAAAAAAAAGAAAAGAAATATTTGCTGCATGTATGTACATAAGGCACCAGAGTTGCCTCCCGTCATCTTCTTTGGGTGAGGAGTATTCTCCTTCAGTCCCTTGCAAGGCATCTACCGATGTCTTGACAGATGTCTCTGCCTCTGCTTTAAAGCAGAGTGGTGACTCACTTCCCTGTGGCAAGTTTCTAGAGGCATAAGATTGACATAGAATTTTTGAAAAGAATTTAAAGAAAGATTTATAAATTATATTTCTGGACAAAATGTTAGGAAAAGGAAGGTGGTTCCTCCATACTTGAGCAGTACAAGCATGTTTTCTATCAGGTGACTGGCAGAGACATTTAAGCAGGGCTGTCAAAATATTGGGTCCTAGTCTGCATCATGTACTAGTAAATTGTGGAATGGTCTTAAGAGCAGTTTGACTGCAGAAAGTTTAAGGATCACAGAGGCTTTTTGGCTTTACATCTATGATTTACAAAACTACATACAATCAACTGTGAAAGACATTCCATCTTGGTGATATAAATGAAATAGTAAGAAGGAAAGTAATTCAACTTCTTGCTTTCCCACAAAAATATAAAGCTTGAAGCCAAAGGGCTGTAAGAATTTTATTGCTTAAATAATAGCTGGCTGCAGGGATCTGAACTCTGCAACATGTTTATTCTGATGTTAAGCCAACAACTTTTTTTTGGAAAGCTAGGGAAACTTCATCTTTCTCTTGACGAAGCAGTTAACTGTACACTGCCAAGAATTGTCATAAAATGGTAATTTGCACAAGGTCCTGAGAAAAGAGAAGAGCAGTACCCTGTAGGCATCCATGTCACATCAGTGAGGACCATCCACTCCCCTCGTTGCATTAAACAGCTTCCTCTCTTAATTGTTACTTAGACTTGATTTGTTCTGACAGACACATGAGATTCTTCCCAAGTGCAGCATTGTTAACAGTGTTTTAGCAATTTCGAGGAAAAGCTTGAATTTCCATTCTTAACATCAATGCATGAGCTTTACAAATATTTCTAAAAGGAAAGCTTAAATACCACCCAAGACTGGAGCTGGTTTCTTAGGTACACATTTTTTTGCCTTTACCAAGGCAAACTGCAGTGTGAAATCAAAAAGTGTATAGACAAGGATGACACTCATGAAGTTACCACTAACATCTTGCAGAGGATGTGTGGTCATGTTTTAAGGAGCTGTACAGTCTTGTCTATACAACCTATGTGTGTCAGCTCACTTCAGCATCTCAAACAGCTGGAACTCAGCTTGTAAGTGGATTTTGGCACAGTGCCTTGCATTTCTTTTCTTCAGTAAAAGTCCCATTGAGAGGAAAATCTGATCCAGAGAGAACACAGGCATAAAGGGACTTTATTACTAATTTACTTTTCTGAAAAGACCTCCTCATTAATAGGCTGACAAATTCATAATTTAAAATCAAGCACAAGCCTTTTCAAGTCATTCTGGTTTTGACTGCTCCTAGTCTTTGATGCTAGTCACAATTGGCCTCTTCACTTCCGTTAGGATGAGGAACTTCCTCTATGCCACAAGGTATTCACCAAAGTGAGAGAGGTTAAGATCTCTACGAAGCAGAATGGCTACACTGGTTGAAACTTAGAGACACGATTTGGTCTTACTTTTATTTCTGAACACTCAGCAGTGATTCGCTTGTCTTGCAGTGCTTGTTCCATAAAAGATTAAGACATTAAAGTCACAGATCTGACCTCTCCTTTATCCTACGCTATTATCTATGTATCTATCCATCTGTATTCATGTTAATATATATATATTTTTTAATCCAAGGAGAATGGGAAAAATCAAGTACATAAGTGTATGCTGATCCATAATGGTTTAGCTTAAATTAGTCATGGAGGTTTTTTTCATCTATTTTAAATTTGATTTCTGGAAAAAAAAAAAAAACAGCATTTAAAAATGGAGGATACTACATCTTGTTTAATATGCAGTGTTAATTTCAGCTGTAACAACTTTTTTGTCACCAAACATAACTGAATTCCTTATTTATAGGTAAAGACTTGTAGAAAAAGTTCTGCTTGAGCAGGGAGGTCGGATTAGATGGTCTCTAGAGGTCCATTCCAAATGCAACAATTCCATGATCCGGTGTGTGTGATTAACATAGATGGTGGCTACATTTTTATGACCATTTGTAATGTGATAACTTGTGGGCCATTATGTAGTAAATAGGCAGCTGGAATGGCCTATAAAGTTTGTCAAAATTATTACACACAGTTTTGGTGGGGATGAGGATTTAGGAGTTAAAATCGGTAATGATATGCATTTGTTAATTTGCAGAGGCTCTAATGATACCCTAGCTGTGTCAAACCGTGCTGAGGATTGCCTACAATGTCAAAAGAAAGCAGGCATGCTGAGGATTTTCATTCAGGAAATTTCAGGACTATAGACCAAATGTACCCTTCAACAGATAAAGTCTGGTTAAGAAGTAGAAATACATAGTCAGTTTTCAGCAGGGAGAAGTCAATTGCAAGGTTCAGAAGGGTCAGTGCTGGGACTCTGCTGACAAAGGTATTCAGAAATAGCCTACAACAGGTGCTAAGCCCTGAGGTGACTGATGGTTTGCATTTTGTGGGCACTTGCATGCAGAACTAGGCCTTCTTCCCCTTTTGGCTTCTGCCAAAAGACAGGCTTCTCACACTGATCCTTCTGTCTGAGCCAGTGAGGATCTTTTGATATATTATGTGGAGACACAAAGTGTTGGATACTAAGTATGCTTAAAAAAAATTAGCTTAAAAAAACTATTTTAAGTTAATGCAGAGCCAGATCAGAACAGCAAGAAATGGAAAAGATGATCAGATAGGTATGCTTCTCCACAGCAATAATTTAACACATATTTCTTTGCAGTATTCTCAGCCTTTCTGCAACAGAATGGCCTCTGTTGGCAGCAAGTGTAAAATAAAAGAATCCAAAAACATAGCACATACCACTTAATACAGTCAACAGACAAGAAAAAAATAAAAGTCAAGAATAACTAAAGAATTGAAATAGCATTGAATCATTTATTGTGACACCATGCTAAATTCCAAATATAATTAACACTAATATGCTTTAAAAATCAATAATTCTTTGAAAAGAAGCAGATAATCACACTCGATCATGTGTAGAAAAAAAAAAAAAAAAAAAAGAAATGTAAAATATTTCTTGAAAGCAGTTCAGTGAATGACCTCTCAAAGATCCAGAACTGTAACTCGAAATCGATCATGATAACAGGCAGTTAAATCCAGGTAGTTGACTCCCAAATCAGTCATGTACTTCTGTGGTTGGGACAGTGATAGAGAAAAAAAAATAGCAATAGTGCCAAAGGGGTTGTAAACAGCAAGAGGGTGAAAAGATACATCAAAATAGTGTTGAGAAACATGAAAAAGAGTTTCCTGTCATCTGGATCATCATGCCATTCCCATGAATGACTTGATCAAAGACATCCAAAGACCCCTTAATGCAAGCACTGTGTCCTCACAGTATTAGGTCTTTATTTTCAGACACAGGCAAGGTCTGTGAAAAGGAACAATTTTTTCATACTCCCATAAAACACAGAGAACTCTGTGGTTCAAACTCGACCTCAGAGACTTTGTAGGCATTGTGAAGGTTTCTTGCCTCAGTGACCTTTTAAGCTTGATTATTCCTCTTCTACAAATGTGAAAGAAGTTACCAGCTTATTACATTCTACTAATGTTAAATAACAATATAAATCAACACCTCATTTGTTAATATGATATTTTTTGTACACTTGTCATAGTACTGGAAAACTGAAGGGTTTAATCTTTAATATTACATATTTAGAAGTCTTGCAGATCAAACTCAGCAGTATTTCAACTGTGCTTTACCTAGAGCAAGAAACATCTAGGTGGATAGCCCAGAGCATATTTAGAGCTGCCCTGCAGTCAGAGAGATACATGAAGTGAGGATATAACGTCAAAGCATTGTAAAAATAGAGTATAATTGGCTTGGATCACAGGTCTATGGGGAAAGGCACCTGAGCCATTGGTAAATTACACAGCAATTTTTCCTTGATTTACAGTTATAAAGTGATAATGCTGTTGAAGAGGATAAAGACTGTTGAGGAGATTTTATTTAATACAGATGGACCTGTTAATGCATAGTGATCTACCCATCCCTCCAATTAGCCTACTAGGTGCAGCTTGATATAAAGCAGAGACTGGAGCCCTGAGGACATAAAGGAAGACAGGGAGAGCAACATAGCTCAGCATGTTTTCAGGAAATCCAATTATTTGTCTGAAGCTTTGAATTCAAAAGTGGATTCAGAAAGTCCTAAAGCAATTATGATTTGCACAGAAAGAGACTGGCTAAAGCCAGCAGCTAAGCATTTTGTATTGTTTTTGGCTTGTGTGTTCCATTTATACAGTAAGACCCGTTAGCACAATCACTTCAGCATGTAACTGAAATGAGTTTAGTTTTCAATAGGATTCTTCTTTCAAATAAGTTGATAAGAAACACACAGCTTTTCCTATTTTTAGTACGGACAGAAAGGCTCAGAAACAATTCTGGATTTCAAAAAATAATTTAAAACTTTTATGAGCTTTAGAGATAGTGCCGAATTAAATACCTTCTACAGGACAATAACGCTAAAACATTAATCTGTGTGTATACAGCTCAGAGTATACACAGAGTCTGCATATGTTAATGTAGTACGCCATCATGATGCAAGAGAAAAAACATGAGAACAAGATAAGCAAATAATTTTTCCTTGATAAATTTACTAGTTCAGCTCAGTGCAAAACAAAATTATTCTCTACCTATTTGTATTTGTGTCATTACCAGCTGCTTTGTATTTCTGAAAAATCCACCCAGGATACATGCTTAAATATGCATATTTATGTATGCATATGCATATATGCATTATGTATATATTATATATAAAATCCACAGATGTTACAACCTTCAGCCACTTTATTAAAGAGGTACAAGAATTCATTCAAAAGAAACTAATATACACATAGATATCTTTTTAGTTTTTAGACTTTTTTATTTTATTTTAATTAGACATTGTCCATGTACATATTTACATATTTGAGTTTAAATACTTATGTTTTATGAATGAATCCTTTTTTTTCACTTTACAGTTCAGAAATGAAGGTCACGTTTGATTTTTTTTTTCACCAAGCAATTAAATGGTGCAAGGCATCTGTACCATAAGAAACTTTATTTTGTTATGTATATTGGCTGTATATATTCCTAAAAGGTTAGTTATAGACTAATTCATTTCAAATTCACTGCACATTTAGAGAACAAAGTGTGTTTTTAATCACATTCATTTAATTTTAAATAGTTTATGTCGTTCTTGAAGACAAAAATCTATTCTTAAAAAAACACCCTCTTGAGCTGTTAGATACAAAGTTTTCTTTTGTACATAGCAGTAAAAATACCTCATAAGCAAAGCTGGCCTAAAACTGAGATTTCAAGTTCACTTTAAGTTTCCTTTTAATTTGGTTTTGTTCTGACCTGGAGTAGCTGTTTCCAATGTCTGTAGTCCAGGCAGACTCTGCAGGAATCCAGGCAGGGTTCTCTTTGAACTCTGCCTTGAGTTTGGTAAAGCCTGGTTGAACCCAAGATGTTTTAAATGAAAGACTTCAGGCTGGATGAAGTAGCATTTTTTTTGACAAAAGTTTGTTTCCTTTGATAATTTCTGAACACTTCTATTTACAACACACTTTGATTGAAGGCAGACGGTTATGATGAAATGATAAATGTTTCATAATTATAACTTCCAAAGACTTTTGGATGTCAGCCTCATCATAATTCACAAATGGGTCAGTCAGTCTATTTCTCTTTGACCTGGTGATTTCAGTCACTTAATGAAAAAAAAGGTCTACCCAAGCAATCACCTCAACATATTTTAATGGGGCTCTAAAACAAAATGACAAGGATAACCTTGTGACTAATTTCCAGAAAAAAAATGATCTCTGCCTAGTTTTGCTTTGAACACAGATTGCACGGCCTTCGTCTAGTTACATAAAACCTCTGAGAGGTCCATACTGGGTGTTGTGCCACATCCTGTGCCTGCTCTGTGCATTAGATTTTCAGTCTCCAGTGGTAATGATCCTTCTGCAGCATCCTGTTAATTTGCTTGTCTACTCTAATGTTTAATATGGTCTGACATTCATATTTATGAATTTTCTCTTCTTTTGACACCAAAATGTATCTATCTGAAGCATAACCATCCCTGCATGCCAGGATACAGGTTACCCCACCCTCTACCAAGTGTTTTGACGTCACGGGAAAAAAACAATGCTGTCAATCCTCTGCCTGGTATATGAGTAGCTCACAACCAATGAGAGGGTATTAGAAAGTGCTCTGAACATACCACCCCCTGATTTAGCATCTCTGGGCAGCTGACCAGACTGGCTGAAGGATGGAGTGATCCTGCTGTTATTTAATTGTGCATACATAAAAGTTAGAATCAGGTTGTCAAGCTGAATAATGGCAATTAAAAACCCAGCTTTGGTATTCAGCAGTACTCCTGTGTGTTTTGCTGCTTTACTAAACTTCTTGTAAGTTGTTATCTGCTGAAGTATTGTCAGAAAGCAAACATATACAGCAAGAACTATGCGTTCATAAGATATACCTATATACGTACACTAACATAAGGGTAAATATCTATGTATAAAGGATACACAAACCATGTTCATAAAGTGCGGACTGGTCTTGTTAATAAATATAGAGTATACGTTATGTTAATGCTTCTATGACTATTTAGGCATTTTGGAATTGCATTACCCAGCTACATCTGTACCATCTCCACATTGTGTTAGGCAGCTCGTGCAGTAATTCTCTTTCTCTCCCTCTGAGGCATAGTCATAGAAACCAGAGCCATGAGCCTACCTAGTTAGTAAGACCACATTCGTAGGCATAAGAACTCGCTTGTTTAGATCTAGAAATGACAGGTTCAGTCCTTGTGAATGAGTCAGCTACCACAAATAAGGTTAAGGATTTTCTCATATCATCCTCAGTTACAAAATATTTTACTTCGAAGAGAATGAAAACAAAAACCCAGACTCCACAGATAATAATATAATTTACAGTAACAAACATATAACAGTTCCTGAAGTGTTGTGTTAGGCTAGCTTATGTAAAAAGGTGGATGCTATTTCATATAGTCTAATATATTTTAATATGCTCTGTCCTTCTAAATATAAATATATTCACACTAACACATGTACACAGATTTTTTTTTTCAGGAAACTACTTTAAAGCATCAGAATAATCTATAGAAATTTTTAAATACCAACAATATATCTGAATCCACCCTAAAATGTAATGTTTCCAGTCTTTGAAAATAGCAAAATATTGATTGTCAGTCTGTGACATCATAGGAGCAGAAGAGTCACTGGTGTAGAAATTAAATCTTGTCCAGTTGAGAACTTGAGGAAAGATTTCTTTGGAGAAATCTGTGATCAATATCCCGATTTTGGTGGCCTATATTTGATAAGGCTTTACCTTAATAACATTCAACAAGATGAAATTGCTGCTGTGTCTTTTTGAAAATAAAATACAAAAAGAGAATGTTGTACAGAAAGCAATTCTAACTGTTACTAAATTCCCTAGTGGAATTGAAGACATAGTTGACCTATAAAGTCCTGAGTGGTTTGTTTGGACTATTTGAGAAAAGGGTTCTCTCTTTTATTACATTAGTTTTGTTCCTTGAAGGTATTTGAGATAGAATTCTTTTTGGAAAACAAGGGGGCGAAAAAAGCAGTACTAGGGTGTTCTCTTTCCTAGGGTGTCTTCCTAATCTGTAGGATTGCTTCTTTTTGAATTATGGCCACTTTCCATTATAAATATCTGGAATACACTGCAAAACTGTTTTTCGTACATACCTTTTTAAGAGAGACATACTCTTCATGGTAAGAAAGTTTTTATGATTTATAGTACTATGGTACTTTGGCAACACTACTCTGTTGTTATGGTCAGTAACTGCCAACTGTAGTTATAAAGCAGGAAAGTCATGCAAGACACTTTTAGAAATCCAGTATTTCTGAACTTACTTTCACTATCTGAACAGTTTTAATAATCTGTATCTTGAATATTTTTTATTATTCTGAATATTGAAATGCATGCTTTGGGTAACAGCATTATTAAAATGTCAATGTATTAGTGTGAATAAATCTCTGGTGGAAATTTTGTCTGATGAGGATGCTATTGGACTGACTCCTTTGTGAACATATGGACATAGCAGAACACATTTGTATTTGCCGTAGTGTATAACTATGCTTCAAAGAGAATTCAAGCCTTTACAAACTATGGTTTACTGTTGGTCTCGCATTATGTTTACAATGCTAAGAAAGTCTATATTTCATGCACTTCCATCAACTGTACATGTATGCCAAGATGTTGGATTTATACCCTTTTAAATCTTTAATGGACAAGCTATACAAAAGCAGTGATGGTTTCATATTGCCAAGTAGAGCCAGTGGGGAGGGGGCAGGCCAACACCTGCTCTATGGAACCTTATGGAGAAGCTTGTGTAGGTGTCTGTGCCCTGTGATTCCTTTTGGTTTCCCTTCTTCAATCACTGCCATTGCTCACCGCTTCCCTTCCTTCTGCATTCCACCCCCTAGTGTCTTAAAGCTCACCTTGAATTTAAATTTCCCTGTATCATTTCTATTTTCATATATTTAATTTTAAAAGCTATTTGTTCTTTCTGTTTCTTGAAAGCTCCCTTTGTAGGCATTACTGTCGCATAGGATGTAGCAACAGAAAGGTATCCCAAGAAAACAGTCTGTGCGTTAAGAAGACTATTTCATAAAAAGTTTGTTACACTGCCCCTAACTCTCTGCTTTAGAAGTTAGTTGTCTCCAGTGGGTGTGGCTCTGAGGGAAACTACTGAAGACTTCACCAACTTGAGGCCCTGTTAGGGCCATGGAGTTAGCGTGATAAAGAGTTTATGTATTGTGACACCAAGGGTGACAGTGTCTAACTATCCTGTGGAATCCAGTTTCTTGCATTCATGATCTGGTAAAAGCTGCAGAAATAGTGTACCTAGGAGCAGGATTCCCAAACCCTATCATGTTCATTGAGAAGCTCCTTAAACTAGCTAATTGCAAACACCAAGGCAAGAGATGACTGGAGTACTCAGTGAAATTACAGCTAAATGCAGACTAGCATGCCTGGAAATAAGAATGGAGGATATGCTTAAGGACAAGATCATTCTCTGGGCCTTGGATACACACCAAGAGTAGATTTATAATGATATTTCACTGCTTTACCTGTGGAACCAGGAAACTATTTCTCTTCTTATTAGAATATGGTTTCTGAGGAGGTAAGTTATTCATGGTTTTTTTTCCTACCTTTCCTGTGCATCAGAAGCTGGTTATACTAGATACTAAATAGAGAGCCTGCAACGTAGGAGATGTTATACTGAATAGAAAGCCTACAAATATAAATCATTGAGAAATATCAGTTTGCCCTACAACTTAACTCTTCTCAGAGAATTGATATATCAGAAATCACTGTCCAGAATATTCTTAAATGTTTAACCATGTAAGAAAACCCATACATCAGGATTTATGGGTGTAAAAGTGTTGGTCATCTCTTGCTATGCAACAAGCCAACAACAGTCATGGCATGTTTTCAGTGTCAGTGTCTGCCCAAGCCCTTTTGTACTCACAATTCAGATTTCTCAAGAACTTACGTACTTATGGAGTTAACTGGTATAACCATTCTGCCATGGTGCTAGTGGAAACAATGCTTGTATAAACAAATCAAAACTAGGAGACCTGGATGGAGAAAATTAATGACTCTGTAACCTACTGGGCAAAACTTATCCAGAAAGGGGATGCCTCAGTTGTCATGATGCAATGAATCTTGGAACATACTGCACCCTAGAGTTTGAAGTTAACTAGCCTCAAAGGCAGTTAAATGGGATTTAGTCATCAAAGTCCTTCTGCAGATCAGATGGCATGGAGGAAGAACTTGGACAGGTATCTGCGTCCTGTTTTTAGAGGATGTACACCTAAGAGATGAAGCTGTGAAAACAGAAGGTCTTACTGAAAGACAGTGCCAAATTTTACAGTGCTTTAAACCAGAGTGCAATCATATAATTGTTTGAATTCTTGCTTTTGTACTCTTCTATTTTATTTTTTTCCCAAAGAAACATGCATTCTTTTCTTATTATTTGTACTTTAAAACATGTTATCTTATGTCTTTTTTTTTGCCTCAAAACATCAGTAAGCTTTTTTTTCTGTATATCCACAGATCAAGATTCAAACTGCAGGTCCTAGGAGTCCAAAGTCCTAAATCAATTGCTCCTTTGCTAGTTAGTCATAACTTGATTTTCCCATTGGCTGATTAAAACACTCTGCCTCTGCATATTCTCATGCGCTCATGTTTCCATTCTTTTTGTTTATTTGTTTTTTGAAAGTCATTTAGCTATGCCTAACTCTTCTTCACATAGCAAAGACTCAGTTTATATGATCTGATAGAAAAGAGCTGCTTTCCATATTGCAATGTTGCAGGTTTAGTGGGAAAACACTAAAGACCATGCTTCAGACTATGCTTTTCTAGATATGCCAGAGCCCCCTAGGCCCAAGGATGGTTGGTATGTCAATCACATATGTTTGGCAGGCTCAAACAGGCACTCTACACGGTAATAATGTGCCTAGAAAGTAAATGGGAAGAGGAAAAACACCTCCTCTCTTCCACTGGAGTGAAATCCCAAATATTTTACTCAAGGCCATGTGTTCCCTTTTTGAGGCAGACTTGCTCTAAGAGCAAAATTCTTTTTCTGGGTTCGTATCTCACTACCAAACAATATTTCTTTGTAATTAATGTAAAAAACCTCAATTGTCTGAAGTCTCTCACTTCAGGTTTTGTGTTTTATTGATGGCAAATAAGCTTTTTACTTAAAGTCAGCTGAAATAAAGTACATTAAAATTACCACTTGATCCAACATGTGGCTTCTTTGTCAGAGGACTAGTGCGTTGTCACCTATGGATATTTATTTTGACTAAAATAAAATAAAGGATAAAAAGGATAAAATAAAAAGGCAGAATATTATATAAACTACATTTCTTAGCAGAAGTATATTTTTAAACATTGTTTTTTACTATGAAAGGGTGGGGAGAGAGCTGTTTTTTAATTCCTACTGAGATGACAGAACTGTGCTTGTATCTCCTATAAATAAAGGCTAAGTTCTGCTAACCAGAACACCCATGACGGCTATGGCACATAAGAACAACATATTCTTAAAAATTAATCTTTGAAATTTCTGAAACCTCAAAATTTTGAAGTTCAAAGTATTATGTCTAACCTTTTAATTTCAACAATTGTTTTTAAGGAAATATTAATGCAAAAGTGTGTAGGTTCATAACATCTTAAATTATGCCAACATATGTATCCGGAGCTTGGCTTTCAGCTATAACTTAGTTTTGAGATTAATTTGGGACCATCCATCAGCTTTACAGTATGATTCTACACCATCATACTTTCTATTTTAGCAGTGGAAGCTGAAATACATACCAAGATATCAATATGAATACATAGTAGCCAGTGCCCAGGAGAGCAGAAATTTTCAATATCTGTTTCTAAAGAATCAGTATCATATTCTGGCATCTCCTGTGGATTAGTGTGTTCCTGTATTAGGAAATTCATCATTGAAAATGTTATAGATCCCTTCCATCCTTCCCTTTCTCCCTTTCCCCTTCCTTCTTTCCCCTTTCCCAGTCCTCCTCCCTCTCCTTTCTCCTTTTCCCTTTCTTTTTCCCTTCCCTTCCCTTCCCTTCCCTTCCCTTCCCTTCCCTTCCCTTTTCTCCAATTTATTGCTCAATTTTTCTAGTTTACACCTTTAACAAAGAAGGTTCAATATATTCAACATTCACAGTGAGCGAGATCATTTCTTCTGCATCAACCCGTCCTTTACAAAAACTGCCAATGGTAACAATGGTTGATCTTGCTTTTTTGTCTTTTCTCATTTTTTTTTTTAAATTTTCTTCTCTCCCTGAAAGACATGTTTGCAATCCCTGTGAAACTCTGGTAGGAAAAAAAAAATAGTAATGGTTTGCAGTCTTTCTAGTAAGCTGGATTTTTTAAAACCAGAATAGGACCAAAATATTTGCTGTAAATTTCCTTTTCATGTCCAGGCAATTAGCTCTTTTTAGTTTTATCTTCCACAGGCTGAGTGCTCTTTGATGTTTTCAAAACTGTCAGGAAAGTGGCCTTTGATGTCTTCAAATCAAAAATATATATCCATTTGGAAGATACAGTTTAGTCAAATACACATAATTCTGCTCAGTATAGGGATAACCAGGTGAAATACTACAGCCCATGTTTCAAAGGTAGTCAACCAGATTAGCTAATGTATTTTTTTTGCCATTATGTTTTATTAAGCTGTAAAAGTGAAGCACTATGCAGATTCTCAGAAGGGGATAATAAAAAAAAATCTCAGAGAAAGCAGACATGGCTACAGAACAATGAATTTTACATCAGGACAATACTTAGAACAGTGGAGACAAAAAGATCTGAGAGAACAGAAATGAACAACTTTTCACTCCAAAACATCCTCAGTGGACTGAGCTGCAGAGCTTCGATTATGTGATCATCTTTTAATGAAAGTAGCAATTTAAAAGTAGAATAAAAAATACCCAAAAGAAATATATCTATCCAACATTCAATATCTGATTATGACAGAGTCAGCAATTAATTTCTCCCTTCTCTAGTGCCTATTCTTATGTGATCAAGTTAGCAAATACTGTAATCATGCCTCTCAGAAGGATCCAGCAACACTTTAACTAATCTGAAAGCAACAAACAGCATACAAATACAGCTTGTATCTGATATATGAGATGAGGTCTATCTCAGTGGCTGGAACATAGCTCTGAAAATTATTTTCAGAATTTTTTTTCAGACCTGTGTAAAAGTCCCATTTTAAAAAGTTAAAAAAACCTCAAACTCTTAATAACTCCTCATCATTTATACACTAGTTAACCAATATCAGCCTCCTCTTTCCCATCATCACTGATGCTTGCATTAAATATTTGTACATTGTTGCTTCCAAATAGTTTGAAAATCATCTCTTCTCTGTAAGTATGTCTGATACATCTCCTCCCAAAGAGAGATATGTTGCGTCTGAAGTATGCAAAAAAGAATGCTGTTTGAATAGGCTCATGTTATCTAGTGATTTACATGGCTCTTTAAGACATGATTTATTCAATTTCTTGACTAGGAAACATTTTTTCATAACTTTTTGGTATTTCATTCTCTTTTTCACACACTTACATCCCTTTTTTTACTTGTCATTAAATTTATCTATCAAAATTTATTGATTTTCTGCTGTCTCTTTCTGAGCTGTTTCTTGTATTGTAGTATATTCTGTGTAAATATGCAAGCTCAGGTTTATATGCATTGCTTTGCTGAGAAGAGACAATTTTCTGCAGTTTATCTAAGACAAAGTTTCTTAAAGACTGATTTAAAAAAAAAACAAATGTAGGTCAGAAACAAAGCACATACTACCTGTTCTAACTGAATTCCTGTTTGATTTTGTGGATTGTTCTCATTGTTCTTTTGATCCAAATAAATTGATGCCATTATATTAAAAAGCTTCATTTTCTGTCTGGGTTCTTCCTAGCTGGAACCCCTCTAAGCTGAGGTTATACGTATTTGGAGAAAAGTTTAATTTGCAAACTGCACCTCTCTATATAATTATACATGCAAACCATTTATTTTCCACTCAGGTATACGGACATTTAGAGAACATTTTCTGGTATATTCCAGTGCATCCAGTAACTCTGCTGACGGTATTAATGAAAAGCAAGAAAAGTTATTTTCTAAGTTATTTCTATTTCTATGTTATTTCTATTTCTGACAAACTGAATTTAATTGCTTTCTTTTATATATATATAAAATATATATGTATAAAATAATATATTATAAATACTAAGCATATATGTATAATTTCACTTGAAATTAAATGACTGCAACTAAGCAGAATTTAACTGTATTCACATAGAGAATACACGCTGGACACCACATTCAAATTTCAGAGAAGAAAAGTTTGCACTCAAAAAAATATGCAAAACACTGGCACATATGCAAATGCATGCACAAGCAAAATGTGCTTTTTAAATAGTGTTTTCAAGTGTGGTAAATTAAGAATGTATCTTTTTAAATCTTCATATCCTTGACATATTTTTAAAGGTCTTGAGTATGAAAGGACTACAATTCACTTTCAGGAGAGAAAGGGAGAGAGAAAGGGAGAGAGAAAGGGAGAGAGAGAGAGAGAGAGAGAGAGACAGAGAGAGAGAGAGAGAGAGAAAGAAAGAAAGAAAGAAAGAAAGAAAGAAAGAAAGAAAGAAAGAAAGAAAGAAAGAAAGAAAGAAAGAAAGAAAGAAAGAAAGAAAGAAAGAAAGAAAGAAAGAAAGAAAGAAAGAAAGAAAGAAAGAAAGAAAGAAAGAAAGAAAGAAAGAAAGAAAGAAAGAAAGAAAGAAAGAAAGAAGAAAGAAAGAGAGAAAGAAAGAAAGAAAGAAAGAAAGAAAGAAAGAAAGAAAGAAAGAAAGAAAGAAAGAAAGAAAGAAAGAAAGAAAGAAAGAAAGAAAGTCCAGTTAGCATTTGTACCGCTATTTTAGTCTCCTCTAACACACATATAATTATATATGTGACACCCTATCTCTATACAGCTTCATTCTAATTCTGATGTGTAGCCACATTATGAGAGAAGAAACTGTTATATTTAAGGGATTTCTTCTGTAGTCCATTGAACCAAAAGAATGTCCAGCAAACTAGCTTTGATTAATGCTGAGATATGAAAAGGCCCTTTGTGAGAAGCTTTCTGGCATTCACAGGCCTCTCTGAAAGAGGCTGATGAGTACATTCCTTTTGAAACTTTTCCCTTAATTTTTTTCCATTTCCCCTAAGTTAAGCCACCACATCTCAGGTCATAGCAAAGGCAGCAGCAGGCCAGAGAGAAGGCTGCTCATGCTGTTGCACATTGAAGAGAGAGTGTTGACCGCTGTGAGAATCATAAACCTCTCAGTTTGATGATCAACTGAGCAGTAAATTAATTAATCATCATTTTATGCCTCATCAAGCACTTTGCTGAGACTCTCAACAGGGGCTAGCTCAATTAGCCAATGGGAAGCAGACTGTTTTGTTTAGCTGGGTGAGTCTTCCATAAACAGAGGAAGCTTTGACAAGCTAATAAATATGTCATCTGTCTGTGTCACTAGCTGCAATGTGGCTCCACCTGTAAAGTTGTGGCATTCTACTCAGTATGGTGTACAGCAACTTGAAAGAATGAGGTATCCTTACCCCTTTGCAAACAAAGACATTCTCAGAGTGCATCAGCATCTTTAGTCAGGAAATTTGGCCTTCACTATTAAGAATCAGATATTTATTTGGGGTTACTGAATTTTGTTTATGTCCTTTTAAAATTAATTTCTCTATTAGGCAGAGTGAAACCATTCAGGTGCATTTATAATCTCAAAATGAACTTTCCTCCTTTTTTTTTTCTTTTTCCTTTTTCTTCTTAAGAGAAAAAAATGTTTTCCCCTCACAATAAATGCTTGTGGTAACAAGCTTCTCAAGCAAGGTAACAAAGCTTGCGATTAAGTGGCAATAATGCTTCTGTAGAAACAGACCGATCTGAAATGTCCTTGTATCAAATCCTGCAGTTCCACCAAAGCTATTGAAGTCACATCAATTGAACTGCATCCATCACTCAGAACAGGAAACAGAAATCTGCCTTTAGAAGTTTCAGCCTTGAACAAAATCCCTGAGTAACGCCCCTGACTTCCATGTACGTTTATGGATATAAGGGTGCTTCATGATTTTCTAATCTGATTTTCTGCATAACATTACCCATAACCTCTGGCTGAACAAGAGATAAGCACTAACATACCTGGTCTTTATTCAAAGATTTCAGATTTCAGGAAATCTAGCACAACAAGTGGCTCTAATAAATAATTACGACCACTGGCAAAAATATGCATCCTATTTCAGATTTGATTTTATCTGGCTTCAAATTCCAGTTATTTCATTTAGCTAAAATTCTTCCCAATGGAATCTGAAATGTTGCCAAATTCCTTACAATATAGAGCTCAGCACACAGGATAGTGATTCCAAACTTTCTTATAGACAGTCTTCCCCTGAAAAAATAAACAGAGCGCTTTGAAGACTCAATACCATTTCCAGGCACTCAGGAGCCCATGGCCTTGATGCAATACTTATGTGCTGCCAGAGACAGAAGAGACCAGCTTCTATCTCCTTGTTCCTGGCCATACACACTCAAGTTTTACAGAAATAGATATTATAATTCTACACCTACGTTCTAATGAGTAGACATGAAGCAGCTCAGCTGGAAGCAGCTAAAAAGTTGGAATGCAATTTATACATCGCAGTCACCCTAATGATGATTCTGAGAGCTAGAAAGATTTGTGAAGAAGTGCAGGAGATTCTTATAGATGACTCAAATCAGTCATTAAAAATGTTCTGCTAGTCCTGCGTTCCCACCTGATAATATCTGTGCTTTTCTGTTATGCAGTTTACTGAGAAGTCTGGTCTTATATGTATATATAAGTATAGCCATTGTACCATGTACCAACATTATTAGAAAAGATTTTGCGTATACCTTTCAAACCTTTGGAAAGAATTGGCTGTAACACAAATCTCTGGGATCCTTTGGAAATGACTGCTTACAGTGATGACTCTTTTTAGCTGTTTTATTTTAAACTCATTAAGTCCATTTATAATGCCGTGGTTTTATTCTAGTGTTTTGCCATGAGATTAATTTTTGGCTATGCAAATCAAAGTCTAGTAAACTTTTCTTGCTGGTTAAAAAAAAAAAAAAAAGAAAAAAAAAGAAAAAGAAAATCTGTGAACCCAAATGAGCTCTTCATCTCAGCAAAGACTATTGTGTTGATCACTGAATGGTCTTTCTCAGACTGGTAGAAAAGAAACAAAAACAGTGGAAATGGGGGAATGGTGGGAAACAGAAAAGTGCTATTCATGCTGCTGCAAGGATGGCAAAAACCTCCTGAAATTAAGTATCTGAGAAACAGAGAGATGGGACAGTGGCAATGTTGTGTAAAAGAAATGCTAGACCTGGCAGGTATAGTATATTTGTTCTACAGAAGCAAGAAGGGATCCTATCCTTCTATCAGAATGGTTAGCCTTATATGCATTTGTGTCATATCTACAGACGCCTCTCTGTAAACAAATTTATAACTCTACTAATACTAATACTAACTTTATCTGAGCAGGCTACTTTCAGCAGATCAGACTGAGCATCAGTGAGTTTCCAGTACTAGGAGATATAACTTTACATTTACTTAAAAAAAAAAAAAAAAAGCTAATGGTATTCACACACAGAAATTAATCTAGTTATTATCATGTATGTTCATGAAAAGGAATATTTGCATTCCTGCATACTCTCTTGTTATACTTTTGTGAGCAAATATTAGCATATATGCATTATATACAATATTTTGTTCCTATTGTCCAAGAAAAATGGGTTACAGTTTATTACTCCATTTCTCACAAAACATTTTATAGTATGTAATTATTTCTAGCAATTCGGGGTGGCCAAACAACCATTTTTAATTTCATAAATTAAAGAAATTAGTTTTGCTGATATTTATAAAACATTTTTTTTCTTCCTGAGTCTTTAGATGAAACCTGACTCAGCAGTTTTGCCTGGCAAGGGTTGGTGTGAACAGTAGTTTCTGCTTCAGGTCACGCAGGTTCAAAGCTCTAGAGTTTCACTTTGAATTTGGTGATTGCTTACTGCGAATCGTTTGTCTTCACTCACATAATCTACTTACACTCACCAAGATTAGGCCATGTTTTCCTTAATGTTTAAAAAACAGGGAGTGAGCTTCTAGCCATGGCTACCACATTTTTAATGGTTACAGATTTCATAATGAAAAATTTGCACGATGGTACTCAAACAATTCTTTGAAAATACAAATGCTTCTAGTCTACATTTCTTTCACACTTGTGATTCAATTACTTTTGAAAAAAAAAGGTAGTTTCTTCCTGCCTCTGCCTTGAATAAAAAAGTCTAAAAGAGGTTTCTAGGGCACTTGCAAGGGTAAGTCTTGTCTGTGATCGGTCTCGTTAGAGTCTGATCTCAGATTTTCGACAACCTTAGGGAACTCGGGACAGTAATAACAGCATACTATTATGTAACAAGTAAAGACAAATAACATAATGTAAAAAGTTTACCTCATTTTACTATTATTCTCCTAATCTAGTATGCCACCAGGTTTAAATCAAAAAATAAATAAATAAATAAATAAATAAAGACTTTAGTTTGTTTTTCCGTTCTGATTTTGTGAATAATTTTCAGTGATAATTTTTCTTTATTCACAATGTGAAATTGGCTCTGTCTTGCCTATATTACAATAACAATCCTTTAAAATACTTTGAAGTGAACTACCCAGACTATCATAAATCTGTCATACAGACATATGTGAACTTTCTTTTAAAGCTTCTTTTAAAAGCTCCATTGTTACTTTCCTATTCTGAATGGGATTACCCCGAATCTGTACTTTTTATCCTTTTTATGCAGGGCAGGAACTTTAAATATTCTACAAACTCTAATCACAACTTAATTACTGTTTGACTAATTATATCACATGAATTTCACTCCTTTTGTTTTTGTCCCAAATTAATACTAGAACATTTCAAAGGAGTTTATAGGCAGACCATTTGGGCATCCAAAGTGTAATGCTGAAATGAAGAAACATGTAGCTCAAAGAAACTTCACTGAAGAACATTGAAAATATGACTGTGTTGGTGATTAAACACCAGTATCTAACCTGGTTTCAGGCCTACAGCTGAAAATCATCTTTCCTAGAAATATACCTGCCAAGGTTATTGTAAAATCATCCCAGGCACCAAAATGATGAATGGTTCCAGCATTTGTTCTGGTATGGATGCCATCCCTGTGGGGCTTCACCAAGCAGAATTTTTCATGTGGACAGACTCACATGGAGGACAGATGGGAAAGAAAACAAAATTAGTTGATCTGTGCTAGAGCAAAAATCCATCTTTCCTTTGCTACCCAGATTGTGCACTTGCTCTTTTGCCGACGTTGAAATGTGTTCTTAAATTATATGATTCTTTACTTTTTTTTACTTTGTGGATTGATCTGCATGTTTTATGCTGATCTTGAGTTTAGTGTTAATTTGCTTTCTTGAACTTTCATACCAGACTAATTTTAGAAATGCTAAGGAATAAAGGTAATATCTAAATTATCGTTATTATAGTATGTCTTCAGATGCATTAATAACAGCTTTAACCCAATTTTGAAGACAGACAGTTCTTAACAGTAAAAAAAGCTTCTGATGAAAAAGATCACTCAAGCTTAGCTTTGATAAAATATGACTTACGAGCCAGACAAATGGTAAAACAGTTTCATTTAGTAGACAGGCTGGCTTTGCAAGTCCCAGTACTGAGCTGGCCCTCTTTCCTTAACACAGGTGAAGGCAATCCCACTGATGAAGATACAGGAACCAGCATCTTGCACAACTGGTGCCAGTCATGGTGCAGGCAGCATATCTGAGAGAAATCAGTTCTTAGATATGTTAAATGTTTGACAAGGAAAAATGTTTCTCTTGTACTAACAATTGCTGTGAAAAAGAAAGGAGGAAAAAGAAAGAAAAGAAAGGAGGGTTTTAAACTGTCTCTCTTTTTTATATGTAAGTGCTACAGTTCAAATCTGAGATAACAGAAAGTTTACTGGGACAAACTGATTATGTATCTAAAATGTAGATTCAGGATTAGTCACTATTCAACTGCTTTAAATTGTCCATGATATTTAAATGTACTGTTACCTACTTGTCATCATGTTTTGGGTGCAGGAAGTATTATAGCAACTGTCCCTGAGGGGAGAAAAGGGAACAAATACTTAGTGTATTTTTCCATTTACAGTTATCTCTTAATCAGATATCCTAAGGTGAGAGGTTAAACTCAGAAAGTCAGCAGAGATGTTAAGTTTATTCAACTGCAATATAACTAACACCTTAGGAACTGATTTGTCAAAATGAATTGCAGTCAGAGTGCTCTGAGTTTTCAAACTAAATTTGTTCTTAAGATAAAAGGCGCTTTTTAAACAACTGCAGTTCTTGTTCTAACCATTCCCCCACATTCACCTCCAAGGCATTTTTTATAAATCTGATAAAATCACAGACCAGGTGCTCCAAGACTTTCAAAATAATAGATTCCAATCTGTCACTAAAAAAAAAAAAAAAAAAGGTTAAACAAGTTTATAGAGTGAGTTCTGTTCCAGGTGTTATTTTGAAAGTATATGCTTAATATATCATTTTTTTTTTCAGTAACAGTTACAAGTGATAAAGATCATGTAAATACTCTGTATTAGAAACAAACTTTCATTTTGTCTTGCAGATGGTACTAATGACTAAATAGACTTATTGGAGAGTGCTCCACCTACTTAGGTAAGAATTTCTTGAGGGCAACACTAGAATCAGATTTTCCTCTAAAATACAATGCTCGCTCTGTAGAAACAAAAATAAAATGAAATCCTAACTACAAGTTTTTATAAGAACCAGAAGCATGAAAACTTTTCAAAAATCACCTGCTTTGGAATAGACCTTGTATAGGTTCAGTGGGTGCGCCTACTGAGTGGAACGAGGCAATGGAAACTGCTAACCTCTTCCATATGTGACAGCTTTTAAATTATAATACCATTTTGGATACAGTGAATGGATTATTCTAAAACAGGACTATGTCAGAAAAGTGACTGAGTTTCCCTATGGTTTCTCTTGCTGTGTTTTCAGTCAATCTTACACAGGTCAAATTTTTGCTATCTTGCCAGTTTTTCATTAATAAAACAAAAATAAAATAAATAAAAGCTTGAATTTTGCACAAGAGGTCTGAAACATACATATTGGCCCACCATCTGCCAAAGGGAAGACTGTAGTTATCAACCATTTTGAAGCCAGAAGCAAAATCCAAATCCTGTTAAACTTACTGTGTGGAAACATACTTTTAAGTCCCATTTACTTCAGTGCTCAGGGCACTTGGTCTCTGTTATGTTCTGTGGTTACTAAATCAAAAATGATAGTATTTGGGCATGACATTACGTATTGCACACCTGCAAACAGTTAGTAAAGTCTTATGGATGGAACCTCCTCACATCTATATATTCTTCACTGTTTCCAAAGTGAAGATGCACTGCTTCACTCAGTATTTCTCCATGCTTCTCCATGCATTTTCAAGAAAAAAAAAAAAACTTTTATTGTTTTTTTTTTTAGTCCCTTCCATCTCTAATCCCATAAAAATGCAGTGGTAGAAATTAACTGTCCCAAAACTTGAACTAACTTATAGAAAAGACATAGACCATTTGTGGGACAAAACAGTGCTTGGTCTGTATAGATTCAAGGAGCAAAAAATAAGGCAAGTCATATACTGATACTGAGGTTTCTCTATGTGGAAGTAAGCTTCTACTGCTAATACGCAATTAGGCTGAAGTTCCACTCATCAGGTTACAATGCAAGTTTCACTATTTATATATAAAATATATATGATGGTGAGTTTGTAGAGTTGTGGTTGATTTTGTGTGTCTAACTGTTGACTTTTAGTAGTGATTACAGTTAAATGTGAAGTCTTTCAGCAAGGCAATGAAATTATTCTAAATTAATACATTTATGTTTTTAGCAACTACAAAAAATTAATTCTCTGAGTAATTTGTGGTAGTTCATATTAAATAGCAGGTAGTAAAGTTATTTAAGTGTGAATTTAACCAAGATAAATGAATCAGTAATTTCTTGAAACTAAGAACAATTATTCAATTTAGTATTTAAAAATTACGCTTAGGAAAGGCATTACTAGTAAATTTTGTTAATTCTTATCTAGACACCATAACACCATAACGTAGCCGTGCCTTATTTTTCTAGTTTTGCAGAGTATACAAGCTGCTTTGCATATCTTGTAGAATGATGTTTCTTTTCCACCTTTAATATAGCCAAGTTTTGAATAGTCTATATCGATATCGCATTTCTTTCTTAGAGGGCAGGCATTGAAATATTCTTTAAAGCTGAGAAATATTTGGGCATACTAATGTTATTTTGCCATAATATGTTACTCACGAAAGATAAAGAACGAATAACTAATAGTATCAAAAAATCTTTATTTTATAACAAGAGGGAGGAGAAAATGGTGGTACTTATCTTAAGCACCAGAGAGCAGCATCATCTAAAAATTGTGCCTGAAAGCTCTACCCTTGAACCCCAAACTTGTTCTAGATCAAACAGTACATTCCTTCACTTCTTTAGGTGTAACAGATTACTTAACTCTCCTTTGGATAGCTTTACTGGCTGACACATTTAAAGAGACTTCGACAGTTTGCCTGTGTTTTACCACTTTGATAGACCCCCAATACATTTACTATTGGAGGAGTATTATTATGCAGCCCCAGTTTTCTCACCAAAGCACAAGATTAGTGCAGACCTACCACTATCAGCGAAAGGATTATCAATGGTAAGACCAGCTCCTTACCCAGATAGATGGGTTAGTAGTATATGGCTCTTAATTATTTTCTGTCTAGGTTTACAAATACCAATAATGTCAAAGTGTCAAAGACATTGCTGTTGTCCTTGGGAACAGTTCAGCAGAACCCTCTAGCCCTTTTTGAGCAGAGCATAGGAGTGCAAAAGTAAGTCTCAAAAACATGCAATTACCCCCAGGAAATAATTACAATGCAAAAGCATTGGATGGTACAAGTGACATTCCAGTAAATGAGGTGAACTTGTATCATCACCTTGCTTTGCCTCAGGGATATTCCTGCCACAGGAATATCAGCCAGTTGCAAGAAAAGCCAAGGAGAAGGGAGCCTGGGCCAGCTCATGAGGTGTTCCAGGTCCAAGCCTCAGGCAATCAGAAGTTGTGGTCAAAGGAAATTCCTGCTAAGTAATGAACTTGTTCCCTATTTTTTTTTTTTTTTAGATTCTTCCTGGGAGTGCATAAAATAATGCTGAAAGAACAATAAATACATGCATTTACATACCTCTCTTCTGTCTCTAGATTACAACTATCTTAAAAATTAAATTTGACTTAAATATCTATAGTGCCTGAATATGCTTTCAGTACCCTTAGTTGATCTATGCCTATGTAGTACCTATGTACTACAGGGCTCTAGACACTTAGTAAAACCCAACCTCAATTCTGAGCCGTCCAAGGTATGCTGTCAGTAGTACTCAGAAACAGGCCTGCCAAAATCATCAGATTATCTGGTCTCCAAATAAAACAAGCAAATATACAAAAATGCTTAGCTGAAGTTGCCTCAAGCACTTTTACCTCACATAACCAGCACTTTTGGAATGATCCCACTGACCTTGGCAGCATATTTGAACACGGTTGAACAGTTCTTAAGCAATTTTTCCAATGAATTAGGCACAAACAGGCATGTGTCATCAGGCACACGTGCAGACACTTCTACCTCCTTTTTCCCCTTAAAAATTAATAATTTCTCACAACTACCAGGCAAAGAAAAGCCCTAGTGCATTGCTGGCCAGTGTTTGGTAGATTTTAAACCTACTTAGCACAACTTCTAGATGCTCTGTAAGCACCACAGAGCTCTGTTATGACTTGAGATCAGCTATGAAATGCATTTGGCTTCTCTGACATTCCTCCTCTCTGCAGAATTAACACAAACAAAGTACATTTGCATGATGGTCATGCAAATTGACTATCCATAGAACAGTTACCAAAGATGGAAAACATAAAAAACTAAAAGCACAGATATTACGTATTAAACTCAGTCATTGACTCTTTGCAGATATAAAAATGAAATCAGGGAATAATGATAAAGAGGATTACCTATTAACTACTTTTAACATGCTCTGGAAAGACATACAAAATCCATCCCATTGCTACAACCTCACAGAGGTCTTTAGTACTTATTTTATCACCAGATGATCCTGCAGTTCTTTCTCCTGCCACTAGGCTACCAAATATCCGTACCTCAGAGCGATTTTTTTTCCCTAGTTGGAAAATCAGTGCTGCATTGATATTGCCTCACTGATTCTTTTCTGCACCATATCTTAGCTCACAGTTTACCATTCTCGTTTCATGTACTGCATACCTCTGCTGACTTTCTTTCATAAATAAAATAAAATAAAATAAAAGTATTTTGAAAACTTGGGAGGAGGCAAAGGGAAAATGAAGCATCTTTTGTTAAAGAAAGTACCTCAACTGTGACTCAACTGCAGCTTTCAGAATGCATCTTTTTTTGCATTCCATATTCAGACTGACACTGAACATAGATATCTATCACCATGAGATTCTCCATTCATCTTGTTCCTTCACACTTTCCCACATGGATAACACAATCCAAGAGCCTTTCTTTAACCTTATGTTTTGTTAAAATAGGTTTGGGCTGATATAAAATACTCATCCGAAATCATACAAAATATAACACAAGCCTCAGCTCTATGTTTTCATCTACAGATACCAGGACACAGCAGCACAAAGATCAATGCGTTTGTCCCAGTTTACAAAGAGGAAAACTGAGGAACAGAAACCGGTTAAGTCATTAAACCAGTAGCAAAGCCAGAAGGTGAGTCCATGTCTTCCGAACCATGACCTGTCTCCTGGTCACTTAAGCATATTGCTATGCAAACCAAGCAAGCAACCTGAGCCTCCAATTACTACAGCTTCAGCTGAAACTACATATATGCAGAGATTATGAAACTGGATTCATAATAGATAATTAATGATGATCTCTTCTTTTCTTATAACATTTATGATTGATAGCTTATATAACACTATTTTCTTGGAACTTAGAAATAGTCCAACAAAATTTAGGAGTAATAATAAATCAATATTGCTTTTAAAGACTGGCTAAACACATAGAAGATTTTATGTTACCACTAAAATAGAACTATGCTATTTTACTTAGTAGTACATTAAGTCAACAAAAACAATTCCACAGTTTCCTTCAAACATATATTTGCAAATGCTTTATGTTGTAATTGTGGGGCAGTAAGCTAGTAAAATTTTCTATTCCAAACTCTGCTATTTGTTAGCACAAGTAAGTACAAACTACTGTGGAGCTTTTATTTAGAATTAAGAGAGTTGGGAAACGTGAGAGCAGTTGAAAGCCAGATTTCACAGGGAAAAAAAAAAAAAGCTATTTGATGTTCATTTCAATCAGGTTTCATGTCTGTTTGCTTTCTCAGTTGCAATGAGTGCCTTGTTATGATCATGTGAAAAGTTATTAGAACAAAGAAGAAAGCTTTGTAGGGTTTATTTGTTCCAAAAAAGTTAGAAAAATTAAATAAAAACAAATGGAGCATAAAATATGTAAAGATAGTACACACTGCAAATTAATAGTTTGTTTTTGAAAATGAAATTTAATAAAGCTATGCCGTTAGCTATTTGAAATCAGGGAAAATGACACTTAAAACATGATGGGAATGTTGGCAGTTTTTCTTACCTAACCTATAGTGCAAATAAGTAGTTATTATACTTGCTTTATTTGAAATTAGAATGAACTACAGGACAATATAATTCAAATATATAACTCAAAATATTGTTGCCTTTCCAAAACATAACAAGGTATAAATGAAATGGCTTTACACTGCAGGATTTTAAAAGCAAAATATGATCTCATGTTCACTTTGTTTCTAATTTCATCGCAGAAACCTTACCTACTACAGTTCTTCCATAGCAAAATCCAACACAATTCTGAATCCCCAAATTACTTTTTGTCATTATAATATGTCAATATTCAGTATCAAAATGATACCAAAAATAAGAAAGTTCCTCTACACAATATTTTATCTTGATTAAAAACACTGTAAAGTCCATCTATTGCCACTATATCAAAGTATTAACGATAACGCAAATGCTTGATACTCAGGTGTCTGCAATGAAAAGCTATATTTAGTGTGAAAGTTACCATGGTGACTACTCAGTTTTCAGTGCACACTAGTTGTATAAAAGCTGTTGACACATGAGATCTTACTCTGACAGCCTGATAATGTATATTAATATATAATTGTTCTTTTACTTTCATAGTGGGGTCTTTTAAGAGTGCTGTAGAAAGGACATAGAGAGCGAAAGAGAAGGAAGAATAAATTTCATTTTATTGTAATTTTTAGGCATTGCATTTCTCTAGATTCTTTGATGTAGAAGCAAACTTTTGGTTTGAAATAGATGTTTTTTTCTCATTATTCCTCATAGACTTTTTTACCCAGGCAGACTTTTGCTTTGGACTTTCCAATCTGAGTATACTTATAAGTCAAACTTTTGTAGAAAAAAATGATTTCTACAAACACATAGAATCAAGAAATTATATCCATTTGACTTGTCATGCATATAGCATACAGTTTACAATACTTTTACATCTCAAAAAAAAATGTGCTATACAGAAACAAGCAATCAAAAAAAAAGCAAGATTAATGAAACATAGACCTGAAGTGTGTGTCTTCACTGTGGAGCAAGCTGACACAAGCCTCCATGAGAACTGCCATATCCTCTACCTGTGTAAAGAGTTTTTCTATATCTTGCCTCACCTGGAAGAATCTGGCATATCCTTCTTGATATGCCTCTGCCACTTTGCTACAAAGACTTTTTTTTCTTTTTTTCTTTTTTTTGTTGAGGATGGGGAGGGAGGAAGGGGAAAAATTATACTTATCTGCTCTTTACCAGATGTAGGTTGGGAACACTCCCACATTAGAGAGCTCTGAATTAGTTTAGTCATAGCTATTGAGGTCACATCCCTTCCAGCTTCTCTGCACTAACTGCCTGAAGCCAACTCTCTCCATGGTTTTGTGGTCTACCTCAGGTATAGTTCACACTAGCTGCATGTTCTTGCAGTGTAGCAAGGGAGTGGCAGAATGAGGGAAATGCTGGTGAAAGTCTGGATAGCAGCTGGACAGCCCCAAGCGACTTTCTGGAGAAGTGGTGGTCTCAAATACAACTACTGCCCCAAGGAAAAGATGTCTGTCTGCTGTCCCCAAATGCCTCTTTCCCAGAGGCAACACTGAGGAAGAGTTTAACAGGTTTCAAACTGTGTGGTGAAGAGGAGAAGGCATAGAACATGTTTTTTGAAAGAAAAGCATTTTAGATCTTTTAGTTCTTATTGCTGCCCCTCTGGAGCTCAAAACTTCCTGGGATGCTATGCCATGTTAGATGCATTGGCATTTCAAGATACATTTCAGGATCTTTATATTATGGTTTTGTTTTATGGTTTTATGACACACAATATATCTCAATTTCTTCACTTTATATATAAATGTTTAGAAAGGAAATCTGTGCCAGATATGGGTTCTAGCCTATTAAGGACTTTAATCTTTCTGTCAGTAGTCATGGCACCATTTTTTCTTTATAGAGGTGAAAGAAACCTTTCATGATGACTTCAGATGTAGAGAAAAAACAGCCGCTAATTCAGGGAAAGGAGGATGAGATTTACAGCAGTTAGCCTGTGCTTTAGCCACTTACTCAAAACTTATACAAACTGCCATCAGAAATATTCTGACACAACAGGAGTTATCCTAATACATTTCCTGCACCCGTGTGCCCCCAATGTAGAAGACAGAATTATCAAGCCAGACTCCTGCAGATAATATGGAATTCCTTTTGCGGGGTCACCAAAGGTTCTTCTTCAGGCCAGTGCAAAGTGAATTATGCAGAAATCTGTATCCTCCTCCTTTATTTTTCTCCCCTTTGCCCTTTCTCTCTCCCTTTGCCCAAGAATATCCAGAGCAGATGTTGTTCCAGATTCTCTCTTCAGAAGTTATATTAACACCCTACTCTCTCTCAAGTAACTTTCTTTAGTGATTAATGCTTTCTACTGTTAATGATTCCCACAGTTCAGTTACAAGATCCAAGTCAGTTTTCTTACAAATGATCACCAGCAGACACAATCACCAAGAACACCTGTGGCCAACAAATGGTAAAGAGAAAGCTGTATGGATTTGTTTTACAAAAATACATGGGGGTTTTACTTCCAGAGATTCTCCCAGCAGCACTTACAAGGCACTATGTTTATAGCCTCTCGTAGCAAAAGGGTTTGAAACTTCCATGTGACACTTGAGCCTGAGCTTCCTCATTCCTGGGAGGACTGGCTGCCAGTTCAGCCAAACCAGCCTTCCCACCACCATATGCTACAGTGAGCTACATTTTGACCAACCAAGCCAGGGCCTCCAAGAGGCTTTGAGAACAGCCATTAGTGCTGTGGAACATACAGGCTGCTTTAGATCCCTTCTTTTCATTTACACCATTCTGTTACAAGGGAAAAATGTTCTTTCATTTATCTGTCAGTCCTGGGGTGGCTACAGCTATAAATTGCAAAGGTCCACTAGTCATAGATTTACAGGCACCATGCACATGAAAGTTAACTTGAGGTCAAGGTTATGGTTAGAAGAAAAGTTTGATACTTTCTCACAGAAAATACTCCAAATTCCACTCTTATTAATAATAATTTATAATTGTGAATAAAAACTTGCTACCATGAGAAGTGAGTAAGGCAATTCAGAAACCATTTCAGTTCAAGGAAAGCACACATTTTTCCCATTTTTTTTTCTGACAGCAAAGAATAATAGGCAATAAAATAGTGCAAGGAGGATAGTTACTATCCAGTACAACCACATCTCAAGCCTTAGGCTTGAAATTATGAAAGAAGGGTGCAACGACAAGGTGCACCAGTAGCTGCTAAGACTTATATGTAGCCATGCTGAAGAACAGACCTCTTTAAGAGGTCATATGAATAAATCAGTTACCTGCTGGAAATTTTACGCTTTCTGCTTTTGCGTTACCCAGAGTAAATGTGACAGTGACTGTCTTGGGACACAAATAACACTGTGATATTTTTGCAATTGCAGTGTGTGGTGTATTGTGCCCCTACATTAATAAACTGTACTTAAAAACATAGTACAGTTTTATACAACATTCTCTGGCCACAGCTATGCCCTTTAGTGCCATTCAAATATAGCGTTAGTTTAGAATATGGCAGCAATCATTTATCCAGTGTAAACCATGTCAAGTTACTGAAAAAAATCCTTTAAAGTGTGAGATTGGGCAAGTTTCCAAAGAAAAATAAAATGCTAAACACTTAAAAGATTGCCAATCTAATATTCTGTAAAGTTATTGCATTGGTAGTTTAATGAATAAAAATGAAACAAAACACTTCAGAGGGTCGTCTTAAGCACACATACTTTACTGCATTTTTTTCGACATCCAGAACCTTACTCACCGATAAACCTAATTGATATTCTTTTCTCATGGACAAGTGATCTGCAAAGAATTGACCTAGTCAACAGAAGAAATGTATAATTGAATATAATAATGTGTTAACCAGTACCAGAAAATACCAAAATTGTTCTTGCAATCAGTGAAGATGTGGTCAGCAACGTTTTGCTCATCAGAGAGCAAATATCCTTGTATTAGCATGAATAACAGTCATCATTCTCTTTCCCCCTCTTCTTTCATTTTATAAACAGGTTCAGTTTTGTAACTAAAACCTAGCAAAGACAGGACTTGTGTGCAGGAGTTGTATTAGCCCAGCATTTGGCTCTGCAAAGAGCATCTGCTTATCTTCAGACTTGACTATGCAGCCAGTCAAGTCATATATTGTCTCCTAGATTATTTCTCCTTCCCAGCAAGGTCTGCTAGCTCTTCATGCTTGGAAGCCAACTTTCTCTTACCCTTATTAGAATAATGACTACTTAAGATCCATATTAGCCACTAGATCATATATTCTGTCTCTGATGAAAAAAAAAAAAAAAAAAAAGCTATGTGATATCTTGTTGCTAAGACTTATGAGAAGTAAATGCTTAACACCTTTTTATGCAGCTAGGTCTGTAGGAAGCAAACAGTAACTCAGTAGTTGATTCTCTAAAATCAAATACAGAAAGTTTACATTCCAATTGCAATCTCATAAGTGGTAATACTTATGGCAAAAACTTATGGCAAAAACTTACTTATGCCCTGCCCCAAAAGAAAACACTGTTGTATATTCTGAGAACTTGGAATGCACTGTGATTGTTTCGTATTTTGTCAGGATTGAAAGTTCAAATATGTAATTGAAAATTTTAAGAAAGACATCTGCCACTTCCCTGCGGCATCCTGTAACTTGAATGTCATCGGAAAATGAGTCAGCGGCCAGTCAAGACACTACTGATGCCACAACTATCTAAACATAAGCTTTTCCCTTCTGTAGGTTGGTCGAAATACCACTGCGAGTTATGGGAAATGGTGGCCATTTTATGAAAGGGATATTGAAATAATGCTGAGAAAAATATAAAGGCAGTAAATTTTATAGCCACAATTTAATTTATTGCAATGCGTTTTTGAAAGTTAGAGAGACAGTAACTGTAAGATTTTTGGAGCAACGCAAAGGTTGTATGGCAGCCATTTCTTATTAGAAGGGATGCAAAAATTTCACATTATTTCTAAAAGGATGTATTCAAGAATTTTGCCTTCAAATTTGAAGGTGTGAGAATATGCTCTATAGTCTTCCTATAAAACAGTAGCTATGCTGCACACAGAGAATTAAATGGGAAATTAAATCAAACCTTAATTCAGAAGCACTACAATAATGAGCTTGTATTTTCCCCTTATTTCCTCCCTTTCCTCAACTTCTTCCTGAAGTTCTCAGAGGAAGCAAGTAAAAAACACATTGTAGTAATTTTTTTTGGCCTTCAGTTAGCTAGATTTCTCAGTGTATTCATGCCATATATGTACTATATTATTCCTGTTTTTGCATTTGTCCAAATACACTTTCATAAACAGTAAGTACATAGAATTTTATGGTGCTGTCACACCTGGACCGTAAAAAGGCCATGGAGTTGACATCAAGACTGAATGATCTTGCCTCTTTGTTCCTTCAAGTCAGGAATATAATGTATTAGAGAGATGGTTCATCAGTCTTCCTGTCTCTGTTGTACTGAAAAGAGACATTTCTTCTCCAGGATAACCTGCATAACCAATTGTATAATCAGATAATTACAAATCAGATATATTTACATGCCATCTCCTCCTAATGACATGCATGCATGCAGTTCTTCCTATCAGAAGCAGTTTTAATTGTTTTGCTCACAGGGTTTGCAGAGCAGAGGATAGCTCACCAAGAAGAAGAAAAGCTAGTAAATTTTGGTTGAGCTCTTAAAATGAGAGCCATTTTTACTATAAACTCAAGTTCAAGTGTCTTCTGACAGCAAGCCAGCTTTTCTTTTTTTTATTATTTGTTTTTCTTAATAGTAAAATAAATTAAATGCAACAAAGTCTAGTACAGAAAAGGGACCCTTATTAAAACAAAATGGAACTTCATCTGTTTCTGACTGTTTGAGCCTGAGGCTTCTCCCAGGTGCTTATAATATATTGGCAGCCAAAGTCAGGCAAAAGTTCAAGGAAACACTTCTGCACTTTTAAAAATCTGACAAGCAAAACTTCCAGTTACTATTTTGAATAAATGATTTATAGCCATCTTTCTTAGGAACAGTTATCTGTCAAAGATATTTTGCTGAGAGCCCACCGCTTGAAAAATCTGTAATTAGATCTGTTAATCTGTACCCAGGTTGTGAACTGTTAGTGAAATATACCTCTCCTTTCCATTTACAGATGAGAATTTTTTTGCATGATCTTAATCACAAAGCCATAGCCACTTAGCCTTGGGAAAAGACTCAACTTGTGGGCTGTAGTGCAGTCATGATTCACTTTTTCTTTCTTTTAGTTGTTAGTGCTCTGATTCCTATTACACTGTAGTCCAGCAAGAATTCTGGCTGAGCTAACACTAACCAGCCTTCACCAGTAGCCATAGTTTGGGCTATGATGTTTGTTTTTTTCCACTGAATAAAAAACATCTATATAGAACATCTTGGTGCAAATTATAAATGCTCTTTTCAGAAAAAAAAAAAAAAGAGAGAGAGAGAGAGATAGTATAATGCTGTGCACATAATCTAGTATATTATAATCTCCACAGGACACTCTAAACTAGCAGAACTGAAAATTATGCATCAACTAAAATAAAAATCTTCAGAAATATAGTTAGTTTACTGATACATCTTGCTTCTACTTTCAAATGGCAAATTTCATTATTTAACCTAGCTGATTTTCTGACAGATTTTCACTAGAACTTATTAAAAAGAGTAATTTAAAAAAATCAAAATACGTGTGAAGTGAAAAATGAAAATACATGAGAAATCAAAATACATGTGAAGCTTTTTATCATGAAGAGATCAAGTTGTAATCTAAATGCTGAGTGTCTAGTGAAGTCTTGATTGGATTAAGTTTTAGAAAGGAATAAAATCTCTATACAGTTCCTGTTAAGTGTCGGAGGTTCATTGGAGATTTTAGTTTTGTATTAGTTTTTTTAATTTGCTTTCTAAATACGATTTGCACTGTATTAGGAGTGACCTCAGTCCTAATTTAGTACATCTGACGTCATTGTACCAAATTTTGAGAAGTGGTTCCTTATATGCCAGTATAGCTAATTTGCATGGCATTAACATTCAACTTCTATGAAATGGAAGACTTACCGTTACAAAAATAGAAGGGAGAGGGGCAATATACAAAATAAGGCAGATTAGAAAGGGAGAAAATCTAGACTTAAGTGGAAAACTACTGCAATATGTTTCGCATCGATTATATGTAGACTAGAACTCAAGTATGGTGATCTGATTTGAAATTATTTTTCTGTTTTTTTTTTTCTCTGAAAATTAAATGCTCCAATAAGCAGCCAATAAGAGATACAATAATAAATGTGATGAAGAATAGAACAAACTTGCTGTTGCACATTTGGGGGTGACTGGGTTGTTATTCTCTCTGCGATTTTTCCGCATTCTTCAATTTAGCAAAAGACATTTTCCTAGAAAAAATTGCACAATGCAGAATATATCCCAGAAGGGATAGATTATACTCTGATAAAGTTCTAAGGAGGCCTTGCTAACGATTACCATATTAATCACTGAATACTGTTTTGGAGACTTCATGAAAGCAATCAATTAAATGAAGAAAAGGATTTCCTTACAAATTGCAGATATATCCATGTACGAAATAAATGATTCAACTAAAACACACTTCCAAATTCTTGGAGTTATTCCCAGTTTATCTGATAACTTTTTAGTTTCTTCTTAGAAATTAGAATTAGAATTAGAATTACTCTCACCAACTATTGAATACTTGTATTGAATACAAGTATTTTCAATAAAGTATTGAAATAAATTTTCAGATCTGGAAAGGTGGATATTTTATTTTCTCTAGCTGCCCAGAGTAGGAAAATACTATTTTAGCAATAACGAAGCCCTAGTTCTTATTTATGTATGACTGATGAGTACCACTCTGGCAGCATGAAAGGTATTAAAGGCATATGTGCTCTTTAGAACTCCAGTAGCTTGAAAAAAAGTTAACTTTGTAATGGAAACCACTTAACTTGCAATTTTATTCCTTTTTTTACTTTCCAGAAAAAAATGGGGAAAATTTGGATTCCTTTTTTTAAATTAAGTAAATTAACTACTAATCACCTGTATGAGAAATGGAACAAAATGTTCAGTTAATCCTGAGTACAACTTCCTCTTCCTTATTTCCTGAAAGTTTTGTTAAAGGAGAGGGTTTGCCTAAATAAACACTGACACATTAGACTGCCTTCTTACCAATACACTGAATGAGAAAATCAATCAATCAAACAAACAAACAAAAAGTATTCTAATGTTCTGAATTCCTTCAGGAAATAGCTAAAGATTCAGATTCTTACTCACAGACTGAGCCAGCTTTCCTTGCTTTAACTCCACCAACAGCCCAACCAATAGATAAAGGAACCCTTCCTTTCCTGAAAACCTAGAAGAAGTTATCTCTACTTGTGCAGGGCAGTTGAATGCCACTCAATATATTCTGAAGACTTATTCTTGAGATCCAAGACTTGATTATATCTACAGAATGGTTGACGTTGGAAGGGACCTCTCAAGATCATCTAGTCCAAGCTGCCCCTGCACAAACAGGGACATCTAGAGCATGTTGCAGAGGATCACATCCAGGAAGGTTTGGGAGATCTCCACAGAAGGAGACTGCACAACCTCGTTGGCCCCCCTCTTCCGGGGCTCTGTCACTCTAACAGTAAAAAAGGTCTTCCTCGGGAAGCAGTTGAAGCTAGCAAAGCTCCAGTATTTATTTTAAAGATATTTTTTCTAGTACTTATTAAAAACTGCCATAAATATTGTCCTTTCCTGCCATGTGTTAGCCATGTAACAGAGATATGAAAACCTCTGTCTTGTTGGAAGGAAGAGCACAGCATAGTAAATGGTGCTTCTTTGTGCAGCATCACAGATAAGACCACAGAAGCTGCTTGGGAAAAATCAATTTAGAATTCAATCAAACAAAGAAGACTGTAGGATATTTTAAAAGTTTACTAGTAAGTCTACTAATAAAACTTACATTTAGTCATCCTCCAGTATTTTTTCTCACAAACCAAGAAAAAGAAAGATTTTGAAATAGGGGGATATAAATACATCAATGGAAATATTTCTGAAAAATATGGAGAATTTTTGAAATTTCTTACTTAATTTGGTCACAGTTTCTACTATACCAAGTTATTCAAACTACTGCACCTTCAACCAATGGATACAGATACTTTGGCTCTAGGAATGCGAACATTACCAATGAGGTATCAAAGACATGGCAAAAAAAGTAGTAAATAAAAATAAATGCATGAAATAATAAAATAAAGAAAAATAAAAAGGAATAATCACAAAATAAATTTTAAAGTTCCAAAAGCAATTTTTTTAAAAATCTTTTCTACAAGGAAAGGGAGACTAAGACCATTTTTATGAAATCAGTTGAGCAACTCATTTCCCTTCTCTATTCCCAGGTGAAAG